>NW_020955468.1:20652-80062 GCF_003031625.1 Empidonax traillii | reverse complement strand
TTTGGATTAAGAGTGGTGGTGACCAACACTTTTGAAATTACTTCTGCTGTTGTGTCCTGAGCTCTTTGGACTTGATGTCTTAGGGGACTTCAGAGCTTACACATCCCATTGTAGAGTGAGATTGATGCAAAACACAGCTCTGGAAAGATGGAGACAGTCCTGGCTGTACACAGCAGCAGAGGTGTGAGAAGCCTGAGGCATACAAGAGTTTTCTAGGAGGCAGCTAAATTCACAAGTGACTTAAATCATATTTCAGGTGACAGAACACTTTTTTGTACATCTGATTCACGGTCTGCAAACGAAAGACAGATAGATGGGTCAGACACAAAGACTTGAAGTAAACAAGTGAGATGGAAGAGTTAACACTCAAGGTTAAGCAGAAAGGTTGGAAGGGAATATTTCATTCCATGCTGTTAAAGATTTCCTTCTGCAGGCAGAAGACCTTTGATGAGGCAGTTCCCTGGGAGCAAGGCAGCACATCTGGTTTGACTAGTTTGTTCTATCACATGATTTTGGTGTTGGGAAAACATTGACTCTCTCTCTAAAAGTACAATAGTTGTATGGCCTTCATTAAATTGTTGGTAGCTTTATTAAATTCACTGATAGATGAGCTGTGCCACTGGTTTAAAAGGTGAATTCTCACGCTAGGCCTGTGGCTATATTTCTTTGAAGTACATAAAATTCATTTAGGAAATTACATAATTTCAAAAGAAGCTATGAAATGCATAATGGAATTAAGGCATACTTTGAATCTCTGAAGGGATAGTGCAGGCATGGAACTTGCTAACACCCATCAGAAAGCAGAATCGAATTTTCTACACTCAGTGGCAAACTAATTTATACATATTTTTTTCACTCCTGATAGAAATATGTAAAATTTACATCTTATTTTTTCTTTAGTGTCTGTTTCTATGTGCTAACAATAGAAATTATGCTGTTAACTAAAGGTAGAAGGTAAAGAACAAAAAAGTTCCACCTTTACAAACGTACTGTAGGCACAACAAAAGAGGAGACAGAATTTATCCACTAGAAGGCTTTATCCCATGAAGCCTGAGGAAACCCCCAGAGCTCTGCTTGGATTTCTTACAATGTTAATTTTCAAACTTAACAAACTTTATATCAAAATCACCAAGATTCCAATTTGAAATTAATTTTACACTGTCATTTACACATTTTTCTGTCAAGAGAAGAATGGCACTTAAGAGAAGGGAGAACACATAAAACTGAACATAGACACAAAATCAAGAATTATGTGAATAAAGCAGATATACAGTGACAGAAAAAGTATTCAAATTATTCCATAAATCATAGTAAAAATAATGTGGGTTCAGAAGACAGCTGGAAAAATAGCTAGAGATTGACATCCCTGAATTAGAAATACACCTCTTCTAATTCTGTCCTCACTTAAATTCCGTGATATTCAAGATGTGTCAAAAAAGACATAAAAATGTGAGATAAAACGTATTTGTCTGTTACTGATTTCAGATAGAAAGGCTCATGACAATATTAATATCAGGGGGAGCAAAATAGGGAACATAGAAGATTGGTCTTAAACAGCTTCGTAAACCAGCCTTGAATTAATCAACTCAAAATGTCTGCTTTAAAAAAGGAATCAGTTAGCCAACGTCTCAACATTAGCTAACGCCTAAGTGCTATGAAGATATAAAGAACTTCATAGAAGCTAATTGGTATTGTTTCTATCATTAATTAAAACACATCAGAAGTAAACAAAATGCATGCAAAATATGTTGACACTGGAGAAGTATGGAAACTACATTAAACACTAGGCAGTTAACTCATATTCTGAGACCAATCTCTGTGCTGTAGGGCAGGCACACGGTTGTCTCCATAATACTAAAGAAATGCAGGGTCAAGCAAGTTTAATTAGAAGCAGGCAGAATATAGTCACTTGATGTATGCAGTATACATATCAATAAAACACTGCAGGATTTGCAAAATACTTTCACTATGATATACAAAATAAGTCAGCATATTTAATACCTTCACATCCTCTTTCTATCTGCCCATTGCAGAAGAGAGCATCTGAGATTAGATCAGGGAGCCGTCCATTCAAGTCAACTGACGCAAGACAGCCTTGGAATCCCTCCTTTGCGTGCACCAGTTTTGGTAAGGACTTAAACATTTCTTTGGCCACTCCTCCAATATACAAATCACCTGTTAAAGAGGAAATAAATATTAGATACAGAAAAGAATCTGTAGAACCTTTGACCTGCTTGATCCTCTGGACCTTTTGTGCTGAGAGACATGTATATAAAATTCTTGAAAATAAATGTAGAAAAAACAAACACTAATCACATGTATGATACTATGACGTTGCAGAGCTATATTTTTTCAAATGCAGATACAGACTTCAAATTTGTATGACTAATTACTTAGAAGTACCTGGCAATGTTATTTATGTAACAGCCCACCTGGTTAGGAAACGTATATTTATTTCACAGAGGAGGATTAAATAAATTAATTAAATAAAATAAATTAAATTTCCATCTAGAAACACATTAGACTGAATGTATATTCATAGAATCATAAAACTGTAGAATCAACTGAGTTGGAAAAGACCACTGAGATCATCTGGTCCAACCCTTGATCCAATACTGCCATGGTTACTAGACCATGGCACTCAGTGCCACATCCAGTTTCATCTTAAAAACCTCCAGGGATGGAGAAGCCACTACTTCTCTTGGTAATCTATTCCAATGCCTGATTACCCTCTCTGTAAAGAATTTCTGATAGTTGCCTGGGAGAAGAGACCAACCCCCACCTGGCTACAACCTCCTGTCAGGGAGTGATGAGGTCACCCCTGAGCCTCCTCTTCTCCAGACTAAACAACCCCAGCTCCCTCAGCCTCTCCTCATAGGACTTGTGCTCGAGTCCCTTCACCAGCCTTGTTGCTCTTCTCTGGACCTGCTCCAGCACCTCAATGTCTCTCCTGAACTGAGGGACCCAGAACTGGACACAGCACTCGAGGTGGCCTCACCAGCACTGAGTACCCTGCTCCTGCTGGCCACGCTGTTCCTGATCCAGGCCAGGATACCATTGGCCTTCTCAGCCACCTGGGCACACTGCTGGCTCATGTTCAGCTTCCTGTCAATCCAAACTCCCAGATCCCTTTCCGCCTGGCTGCTCTCCAGCCACTCTGTGCCCAGCCTGTAGCGCTGCAGGGGGTTGTTGTGGCCGAAGTACAGGACCCGGCACTTGGCCTTGTTGAACCTCATCCCACTGGAATCAGACCATCTCTCCAGCTTGTCCAGGTCTCTCTGCAGAGGCCTCCTGCCTTACAGAAGATAAACACTCACCCCCAAGTTGGTGTCACCTGCAAATTTGTTAATGGCACTCTCAATCCCCTCATCCAGATTATGAATAAAGATATTAAAAAGGACTGTTTATATTGTTCTCATACTCAGGGAAGCTGACCACAGATCATAGCAGTGATGGATCAGAACTGAGATAAAAGACAATAAGTGAAGCACTAAGATCCACCCAAAGTCCATGTAGCCAGAATCATCCGTTCAGAAGTACATCAAGAAATGAAAGTTTTAGGGACACATGAAAGGAGAAACTTAGGGATACCATTGTTAAGCAATGAAATTACTAACTATCCCCACCCAAACTTATACTCTTGTGTCAGTCATGTGGGAACAAGAGAAGTTAGGTGCTTTAAAAATGGTAATATGCACACTGAACACACAGAATTTTGTTGCAAAAATAATTCTGATGACAGACACCGCTTATAAACAGCTAGCTCTGGACTTACTCAGGCAACTTACTCAGGACTAAAACCTAGTGGTTTTTCCCCACCCATTAATTCTTAGCTCTGAGACTTACTTTGAAAGGACATAACAGTAACTTTTCTCTGAAACACAGAGGGGAGGATGCTTTTTTAAAAAAAAAACAAAAACAAACAACAATGTAGGCTGTGCTTTTCTTTCATATGTTGGGTGCATCTGGCAGAACAGTGACTTTTCAAACCAACATAACCTACTTCCCTCAAGTGTCAGGTTTAACCAGGTGCTTTCCATACCTGTTGCTGAAGACATGTTGTAGAAAAGAACCTGAATGTTGCTTGTCCAGAGAAGGGAAGATGGACAGAGATGGACAAAAGGAACACAGTCATAGCTAAAAGACTTCTGCCCTTCTGGCAGGCAAGATGTGCTTGATTCCTTCAGTTCCAGACAGAAAGGAACGAAACCATGGTTCCCTACATCTTCCATGAGTTTAGTGTCCTGCTTTGTTGTCTTCATATTTGGAAAAGGCAGTAATCTTTGATAGCTTGGTGGGAGTGCTAGCATAAATTTTTAGTAGACTATCTGAACATACAATCTAATCTACATTGTGCTTTACAGTATGTTCTTCAGCAAGGATGATTTTGGAGCCTAGGCCATAGGATGGACCAAAAAGTGTTTCTGCATCACCTCAAATGCAAAGTTGTTAATTTCCTAAGAGTTTGCTGAACTTTGTAGGCAGGTTTTATAGCAACTGAACTCAGAATGTACTAGCTATCACTATTACCCCATGCGGCTTATTTTAATCTCCCTCTTATCGGTGAAAGTTGCAGTCACACCTTTTACTGGTTCTCCTGGTGTACTTGCCTGTTTGAAAGGGAGTGCAATTTAGTGCTGTTTGTAATGGTTTACAGTTTGCCTGCAAGGAAATAGCCTGAAACAAATAAATGTTTATCAGACTGTGAAAAATTTTTAGTAACCACATACCAGCCCTAAAACTCAACTGCACTGAATTAGTGAAATATAGATAAAAAGCTTAGGAAAAAACATGCATATTAATAAATTTATAAGCCAGCCAACCAAAAGTCTTGGCAACCTTTATAGCATCAGATACCAAGAAACTTCAAGGTTTATTCATTCTATGTAGACAATTTGGAGAATAAGTATTGCTTTCCTCTAGAACTTTGAGGTATATTGTAAATCTCAGAAGCACGAGATTAGACATAACAGATTAAAATATGGTGATCCATCTGTTCCCACAAATGGGAAACTGATTTACAGCAGAAAGATTTCTGCATTTTTCAATCTGCTGAACTGAAAACAAAGTTAAAACACTTGCCTCATAATAAAGGTTCTTTATCTTTTTCTCATGTCGATCATCTAGAAAGGAAAGCCTCTCCAGGTTTCCTGAAGTTCTGTGCTTTAAGTCATTGTCAGCTCAGAATAGAGAGATAATTCATCTCATCTGATTCCAGTAAACTTAAAAGAGGGAAAATTCAGAATACTAATAAAATCACTTCTATGCTAAAAAAGTTAGACTTGATCTATTGCACATGACAATATGCAACCTTTCTAAACATATACTGTCCACGCAAGCATTTTTGTTCTGTGAATGAATTAAATCTTTAAAACCACAACCTTTCAGTTTGATCCCCTGCTATTTCAAAATATCCACCTCTCAAACATATTGAGATTGCTATATACAGTCATATAGCAACTGTCAGTTATGATGAATGACTAATGGAAGTTCAGGTCAGTGTGCCAACATATAAACTGGAACTTGGAATATTTGCTCTTGAAAATATACACTGGAATATTGTCAATTAGATATCATATGCAGTGAAATACAATAAATTGAGTCTAAATAGGCTGTATCTCTACAGTTTACATATAGTTATTTAAGAGTGTTGATAATTAGATTCATCATTATATACCAATAAAGATAAAATTTTTACAAAGACATGTTCTGGGTAATATTTTAACTTTGTTGATTTTAAAAATAACTTGAGTATTGCTTTTGCACTAGCTAATACATTACACAAATACATGTCATATGTATTGAGCAACCATATTGACTATTAGACTTCACCTTTTATAAAGTACATAAAAGTATTTTTATGACTATGGGTTAAATCTCTCCCAGATTTAATACCAAATGTTTAATATCATATGTGGCTTGACTTTACAGTTGATGGCATAAAAACACACTTTCTCTATGAGACAAAATTTTATTATGGTATAGACTCTGGAATTTATACTCTAATTTTTTTATTTTTTTTTAAAGTTACTTAAATTTTTTCACTTGTTTATTTTTCTTTTCTGCTACTATGAAATTTTTGCATAGCTACTCTTATTTCAGTCAATAACGTCATTTTCATGTTCATCTCAATGAAGAAATAGTTTTCTACAAAACTCAATCCATTTGAAATTCAGACAACACAGGATTGCAGAAAATATTGTTAATTAAAATATTTTATATTGAACATGCAATAGCAGGGATTCAGAAAAGATAAAAGATTGTCCCTGCTCCTACTAAAAGAGATCAGAAGAATCAACATAGTACTATACAAATTCCCAGGTTTTCTCTTTTTCTCTTCTTATATAAGCACAACTTTGCTACTGGAAATTTTGCACAGTCCAAAACAAATCCCTTGTTGTGTATCTGTCTACTTACTGTTATGAATTACGTGTAAGTAATTTCATTAAGGTATTACAATTCATCAGATCAATAGTACAAGATCATGACACTATGTAAACCAGTTGCAGCCTAAATGCAATAATAATGCTACACTGCCACTACTGAAAATGTGTGACCATAGTTTCAGGAACTAAAGTTTAGCTATTGCCTTTCATGCCGAGATTCTGAAGTTTAGTTTGATTTTTAAATGTATTCCCAAAAAAATCTCATTTTTTTTGCATAATGATCCAGATTTCCTTTATTTATGATGGAAAATAACCAATTGATATAAAATATATATCAACTTTCATACACAAAGTAGCAGTAAAGAAATGGGTGAGGGAATAGAGTGCTCCAAGATAACCTTCCAACCTCTGAAGAAGCTTCATATAAAGCAGTATATTTGAGAGCAGATCTCACAATTCCTTTCTTATTTACATTAGGAGTCAGTATACAGAGTTATCCTCTTTTTTTTAGAGTAGGGGGATTGTTTCTTCCCTTTATTTTCTTGAGGTCAAAAAAAAAGAAGTGTTCTACAGGCACGATCTCACTGGCATTTTCATTGCAGGTCAGAGGAATCACTTGGAAGTCAGCACTTCTAGAGATAAACCTATTCATCATGGCAATTATGTTACTGATCAGTTTTGCCATAAGCACTGAGAAGAGTTTAGTGGGTTTAATTTACATCTTTTACAGGTACTGCAGATCTTCAATTATTTCAACAGGAATTTTTACACCTATTTGTCTCTTTTCTGACTTAGAGATGATTTGTGCTTTAACGAACAAGTAAATTTAACACAGAAACAAATTGCTAGCTAATAAATGAACCCAAGTTCTCAATGTGTTCATTATTGGAATCACACTTATGCAAAAACACACAGAACACCACACAACAGTGAGTCACACACAACTGTTAGTAAAACAAATGCCAAATCCTCCTGTAATAGCTCATCTTTTTTTATCCCAAGCCTCTGCATTTCTTCAAAATAAGAACTTTGCAAATGCTAAACTAAAAAAATGTAAAATTAAAACTGAAGATGCTGTTCTATTTATTTCTTTTCTGAATAACTAGCAGAAGTATCTCATTCTTTGGTACTAGTGACATTGCTGACAGGTCACTTCACAGACTCTTACATGATACATGCTTGTAGGTAAAAATTATTAACTTAACAGCTACCATTGTCTTCAAACATCAGTAGAGAGGGAATTATTATCCATGTGCTTATAATGGTAACAACAACTAGGAATACTGCTCAGGTGTGACAGGTGCGCTTGATCCCCTTAATCAAACCAGCAGCAGTTTGGTACAGGATGTAAGGACCTGAGCTGTAACTGGATGAAAAACTCCCCTTGGAAACCCACAGTGGAGCAGAGTGGCCCACTGAGCACTGATCCATAAAAGCTTGCAACACCGTCTGTGTGATTAACACATGGATAGTGGATGGCTTTTCCAAGACTCATTTATCAAGGAGCAAATGAAGATGAAAGTAGAGGGAGTCTCATGCATACCTTTACATTGTAGGAAATTTGACTGTGAGCTAATCACCTCATTGCATGGATACAAAACAGTCTAAATGAGCCTTCTTTGAGCTCTCCCTGCCTGACAGCCTGGCAGCATGGCAGTTATCTCCCACTGAGCTGGGACACCTCTCAAGGTTGCTCCTTGAGGAACAGAGAACTTCCTATGAATTACACGGATGAGTCCAAATTGAGTTCTCTCTAAATAGCAGCTTGACTGCACACCAGTGACTGCCACCTTGAGGACACCTCTTGAGGTTTGAGATTCCTTACCCAAGGCAGAGAGACCTCCTATTCCCAACAGATCTTCCCTACGTTGCCAATTAGTTGAATGTTAAATTAATACTAATTAAATCCATGTAGTTAATTCCTTTAGATATAAACCATTGTTCAATTCCGACACCAAGACTGGACCTAGCTGCACCTGAGCTCTATCAGGAATTCAGAAAGCAAGAGGGTCCACTCAACCTTGTGACTCAACAAGAGGGTCTCGCTTACACTTTTGCATCTTTGGTCTTTGTGTAAATCATTCTAAATTGATTCTAACTCGATTTTCCTTTGTGTGTTTCATCCATGTAACAACTAATAGACTGAACCTTGCCACTGAACTTTGTTAAGTTGCATTAAGAGTATAGTCCACAGGAACCTATATTGGGATTTCTGAAGTCGGGGAACAAGCAGTTTGACCAGTATATAGCTAGGCTTCTTTATTCTCCTACATCTGTGTGTTTTGTGGATATGTCTGTTGTGCATTTCTTGAACACCTTTCTTGACAAGAAATGAACACCATTCATTCAAATATGGTGCCATGTATGAATTTAGAAAAAAAAAGGAAAAAACAAAAATAAGGGGGTAATAAAGCAGTGGAAGGAATTGTGGCTTGGCTTTTTCATAACCCATAAAGACAATATCCCTGGAATGTTTTCTATGGCTGAAAAAAATAATCTTCAAATTCTTAATTCTTTTCGAAGGCAGATATTTTGTCCCTTCATCTCTTGTTGTGCTGCTGCTTTTTAACTGTACTTTCAAAGAAGATGTTGCTTTGTCTTGTTTCTAATGTCATATTGTACTAAATCAGTACTAGGGCTAGGAATGAGATTGCCTCTGTGGCGTATCGGAGTGGTGTTACTCCCCAGGAAAGAGATGGATAGCCCAAGCATATTGTGGTGAATTTTGAAAACACAACAGGCAACTCTGCAATTCCTTTATATGACACATGAAAATACAAAGGAACATCTGTCTGTGGTGAAGCCAAGGTGTCAGGCACACTTTTCTCCAAACATGCTATTTCAAAATGATCAAGCATATAACAGCTTCTTCCCTCAGGCAGGCAAAGAGGAATGAGGACTGTAAAGACTGAGAAAAAACATAGGGAAAGTATAATCTCGGAAGAAAAAAGTGCTCCCTTTATTCAAGTCCTTCCTAAAACATGATCTGCTACTACAAGATCAATAGAAATCACTTTATAGTATCTCAATGGTTGCACATTAAAGTACAAGGTAGAACTCACCATAAGACAACCCACACAATCCCAACTCGTGGTATTTTTGAGGCAACTGAATTGTGAAAACAAATTACTCTCATACAAGCTGAATATTCACTGACTTGAACACAACAGACAACATCCTGATCTCAGATCAAGGGATAGTGCCTCAAATGAAAATGTCGGGTAGGCATTCACATGCCTCTAACATTCACTGAAATATAGGAGCCTACTTGTCCTGGATGACCTTCTCACCTCTCCTATGTACAAAACCACCTGCCTTCTGCACATTTAGTTTGTACAATAGGCAGAACAGAGAGGTAACCTTTCATTCTGATACAGGGTTTCAACACACTTCAGAAAAGAAATTGGGCCTGAATAGTGGATGAGTGGTCATTCTAGAGTCTTTCCCCACTTTGTTCAGTCATGACTAAACATTTATTTTTTGTTCTATATAAAAAAAAAAAAAATTGATCCTTAAAAAATGTTGATGAAATATAATTGCTCTCTTTTTTCCCCCCCAATAAATCAAGAAATTCACTGTGTTCATAGCCCATTAATAAACTGAAGGACAGTTGACAAAGACTGAAATGATGCATCCACACAGCTTCTGCAGCACATACGCTCCAGCATATGGCTTTTCAAATCCCCCTTTACAGTAGAGAATATGCACTCTGCTGCACATTCACAGGCTTGTTTGGTAGAGCATGACGGAATTTTGTCTACCACTTGCAAAGGCACTTGAGGGAAGACATGAAAATGTAAGCTTAGTGTTTTATGTCCACTTACTTCAAGGAGTCTATTCTATAGTTTCAGTATTGATTTGTGGTGGTTGTCTTTTGGTTTTGATGTGATTTTTTTTTTTAAAGAAAAATAGGCTTTTCAAATATTTTTCCTGTTTGAGTGATGAATTCAATCACTTTAAGACCCTCTCTCACCTAAGAAGGGAAAGGGTAGCTAGTTTACTTGTCCAGGCTCTGCTGAGTTATCTGTCTTTTCAAATACTTCAGGCAAGAGGCCATTTTATGCTGTGACAGGTGGTGGCTTTCATCTTTCACATTCCCTGTACTGATAACCAAAGCAAGGTAAAACATTTACAGGCAAATAATAATAAAAAGAATATATAGGTTAGCAAGTCACTCTTTTGGGAAGGAATATAGAAACTGATCTTTTCACCCCAATTCTATGATTCTTTCAGTATCTTGCCTGAATACTCCATTAAAGATATTCCAAAAATAAGAGAAATCACCATCACTGAAATGCTGACATGGTGGGTTTTCTTTAGGCATCATTATTGGCACATAGTACATATTGTAGTTATTTGTCAAGAGAATTGAACTTTGAAGATATTTCTTCCCTTGGCTGATAGCACTCTTTTCACAGTTTCATTGTAGCACTGCTCTGCAGTCCACACTGACAGAAAAAAAGGCAGTGAGAACTAAGAGGTACCAGATGGAATTTACAGTCTATGGGTGCACCAGGAAGAGCAGCTTACAATTTTCTTTTACCACCAATTTTGGCATCAGTCCACACTGGAGACTCAGCTGCTGCTCTACCTTTCTCCAGGTCTCCTGGTTCCATCACATGATTCATAGCCATGCCACTATCACTGCATTGAAGACTTTTCACACTTGTACAAATGTTCTACTGTCTAGAAACTCTTTCTCATGCTGTTGCCACGCTGCTTGCTGCTCTACAGCTCATCTCTGCTGAATGTGCTCTCCACTTCTGCATGCACCTCTTGGTGCTCAGTTTTCATTCTTACTACACTTTTTGACTCTGTTCAGTACTGCTCAGTGGTTATGAAAATGTTCCCATGTTTCACAAGTGAGTAAAGCAGTGTTACAGGAAATGTGTGTCTGAGAAACAGTAACAACACAATAACACCCTTAAAAGCTAAGTTTTGAATAGACAAAAGTAAATATTCAAAAGGCAAGTGTTCACATCTGAACAAATCCCCTAGATTTCTCCAGGTTAAAATCCACCATTTCCCCAATAATCCCGTTCTCAAACAACACGTATTCTCAAACAAGAAACAATTACACAGAAACATTCAATGTTTTCTAAACAATAAAAATCCTCAGATTCCCAGACTCTTTATTTCTCTTTGCTTGCTTTTAACCCTGCTAAAGACTAGATGGAAAGCACTGGCATTGGAAAAGATTAAACAGATGTAAAACCAAAGCAGTCTGCTTGTGCAATGGACTGTGAGGAAAATTGGTGATTCATGTTAAATGGTAAATGATAAAATCTAATTGCCATATAAATGTGCATGGCAATCCATCTCCCACATAATCAATGCTAGGCCAATTACTCTGTATGAGTGGGATGGTTGTGGCAGAGAGGTGAGGCATTCAAGCACATCAAACGTCCTTCATTTTTTTCCTGTTCTGACCACTTTTGTAGATTGTATACACCCAAAAAATAGACAAAATCTAATGAAGCTGGCAATTGCATGGCATATTACACTCAGATTTCTCCTTCTTCTGATATCATTTTTTCACTCTCTGCAGAGCCTATTTACGAAAGAGTGAGGAATTCCTCTTTCCAACAGGCATACTAGACCTCAGAGATCCACATCTACAAAACTCTTCCTTAGCTAGTACTTCAGGCACGATTCTCCACATAAATGCTGCCAAAGAGCTGAGATGCTAAATGTTCTCATTTTAAATGTAGATTTGCAGAGAGTAACTTTTTAAATGATACTACTCCTGAGCAAGACAATCACCTCCAGACTCAGGATATTCCATGAAACTGCCCTTTTGCAAAAAGGACTGCTCAGTTAGAATATCAACATTGATGAGAGTGGCGCTAATGTACCCACGGCAGCACATTGTGCAAACAAGTTTAGGATGTGCTTCTTGGCTGGGGGGAGGAAGGGGGGTGGTGCTAGGAAGCCACAGAATATATTTATACTAAATATCCAGATTTTTAGGTAAGTTTTAAGAGCATACCATGTTTCCTGCATTATCCTTACCCTAACTTTTACTTGGTATTCCAGAAAGGCTTGAAAGAAATTCTGCAATCATCAATTGTAATAATTGCATGCCAAAAGCTGTAGGAATGTAGGTAAATCTATCCATTCATATGTGTGTGAAAGACTAAGAAAAACAAGGGATAAGAAGCAGAAAGCAAAAATCTTGCTCACCATGGAGTGATCTGACAGACTTCTGCATTATTACTGATTTCACAGAACTCTGCACTAGCATATCTCTAATCTAGAACTACTGGAGTAGATTTTCAATCTTTTTCCCCATCTCATAATTTTGGCAATTTGGATACAATTTCTGAAGGCTCAGCACTGCCAAATTTATTTTCACAGCCTGGTATGTCTACCAGGCATTGCTATTTAGACGCAGCATGTGACAAGTTGCAAAGAAAGGAGGATAAAGGAATTCCCATTAGACAAGGTTGTCCAATCATCTATTGTTATCTGCCCCTAGAGTTCTGCTACACAGGAAGCATCAAAGAAGAGTTCTCAGTTTTAAGTCTCTTGTTTTCCTCTGTAGAGAGCCTGCTTTCCTACACTATCACGAGGGCAAAAGCTGCATTTGCCACTGTCTATTCTAACAGGGCACATTGGGAAGATCTATTTGCTGTTGACAGTATTTGGAACTCTGCATTTGGAACAGAACATTATTTCTGCATGAAGAGTTCACAGCCCACTGGCAAGGTCATTACAATTAGCTCAAGCATGATTATTTGAGAAATTTAAGCATTAATACTTGTCCACTTGTATAAATTTGTGTTTTTATACGAAATACTTTTCCATGCTTCTTAAAGCTTTGTTTCTCTAGTAATAGAAACATGAAGAATCACTGCCATTGACAGAGATCTTGCAATATAGAGAAAACATATAATGAAACAGCAATAATAATTGGCGCAATATAAAACAACAGAGAGAAATATTACATGAAATTGAAACAATTTCAATTTCCATTGCTGAAGGAGGAAATCTTTATGATCAAGATTAATTTAGCTCAGCATGAACAACCTACTTTGACAGGCAAATGAAATATCGATAGATTAAGAGACTATTAAAAATCATCAATGAATGTGCCAGGCTAGTAGATCTACTGATAATTTGGTTAATTGCGTTAAAAGTTTACAAGGATCAATTAATTGCCAAGCAACTCTTCTTGTACATAGAAGAATTATAACTCAGTGCATCTGTCAAACTATTGAGGTGATAGGAGAAATGAATACGACTACTTTTGTTTCAAATGCTTCAGACTAGTCTGTTTTCACATTATTGGGAAAAACATCAAATGAAAAAGTAAATGTATATAGCAGCAGCAGCCCTATCTCACAGAGGGATAGAGAAAGCTGGGGGCCAGTGAAGGGCTATGGAAATAAAACAGACAACAAGATATCTAGACAGGTTTTTTTAAATCCAGGGAGGATGATTCTGATGTATACTCTATTATGAATAGCATTTTTTGAGGATGAAGTGAAATAACAGCACAGAAATAACATATGACTTACAATGGACTCTAAAACTGACATTTGGGAAGGCCATATGAAAGATGATGGCAGTGAGACAACCTGAAATTATTAATGTCAATTCAAAAAAGCAAGTCTTAAGAACATATGAAATGATGCACAGGCAGCAAAGGTTAACCCAAAAATTTTCAGTTGTGTAGGGTTTTTTTTTTCATAATGATGATCCCTTAAAAAAGAAAATACAGCTAGCACAAGATCAAAACTAGGATGGCTGCAGATCATTCTGAAGAATACAGGGTATCTGTGATAGGAAACTTTAACATAGGACGGAATATTGAAGTACTGAAACTACCAAATAATACAAAAGTTTGCAACTATTTATTGTTAAATCTAAAATAACAGCATGTTCCTTACTTCCTCGTTTCCTTAGTTTCTCGAGTCCAATATCTCAACTTCTCATTTCAATTTATAAACAGTTAAAATGCTAAAATATTTTAATTTTCTGATGGGTATTCCAAGAGAATTATGGTTGGATTTTTGTTGGGTTTTGTATGCTTGCTGTATAAGAAAGTGTATGAATAATTTAGGGACTAAATATTGCCTATATGTGTAGGAGAGAAGCAAAAGGAAGATTAAACCCTAGTAGGTAAGTGGATACGAAGTATGCTTGAGGATGTCCTCCTCCTCAAAAGCAGATCATGCATCTTCAAATAGTTTTAAAATAAAATAATTTCTGACAAGAACTACAGTTTCCCACACCACAGGAAATGAAATGTGGAGAGGGAAGAGACATTATAGGTATTGTAAAACCTGAGCAAGGGAGACATCTTTTCTTTGGCAACAGTGAGGAACAAGAATCACAGAATCATAGAATGGTTTGGGTTGGAAGGGACCTTTAAGATCATCCAGTTCCAACTCCTCTGCCATGGGCAGGGACACCATCCACTAGACCAGGTTGCTCACAGCTCCATCCAACCTGGCCTGAACATTTGCAGCTTCTCTAGGTAACCTGTTCCAGTGCTTCACCACCCTCACAATAAAGAATTTCATCTTAATATCTAATCTAAACCTACTCTCAGTTTGAAGCCATTTCCCTGTCACTACATGCTCTTGTAAAAAGTCCCTCTTATGTCTTATTTCTGGGCTCCCTTCAGGTACTGGAAGGCTGCAATTAGGTCACTCCAAAGCCTTCTCTTTTCCAGATTGAATAAACCAAATTCTCCCAGCCTTTCCTCACAGGAGAGGTGTTCCAGCCCTCTAATCATCTTTGTGGCCCTTCTCTGGACTTGCTCCAATAGGTCAATGTCCTTCCTGTGTTGAGGACCCTGGAGCTGGATGCAGTACTCCAGGTGGGGTCTCACCAGAGGGGAGCAGAGGGGTAGAATCACCTCCCCTGACCTGCCGCCCTGACTGCTTTGGGTGCTGCCCAGGATTCAATTGGCCTTCTGGGCTGCAAGTGCTTACTGCCAGGTCATGTCCAGCCTCTCCTCCACCATCACTCCCAAGTCCTTCTTGACAGGGCTGCTCTCTATCCCTTCATCCCCCAGTCTGGATGGATATCAGAGGTTGCCCTTATCCAAGTGCAGCACCCTGTGCTTGGTTTTATTAAACCCCATGAGATTTCCATGGGCCCACTTTTCAAGCTTGTCCAGGTCCCTCTCAGTGGCATCTTGTCCTTCAGGTGTGTCAACAGCACTACTCAGCTTCACATCATCTGTAAATTTGCTGAGGATGCATGCAATCCTTTCATCTCTGTCATTAATGAAGACATTAAATAACACTGATCTGAATATGGAACCCTGAGGGACACTGCTTGTCACTGATGTCCACTGGTACTCTGAGCCATTGATCACTACCCTCTGGATGTGACTGTTCAACCACATTCTTATCCATCTGGCAGTTCACTCATGAAATTCGTCTCTCTTCAGTTTGGAGAGAAGGATGTTGGGGGGCATCCATGTCAAAGGCTTTACAGAAATCCAGATAAATGCCATCTGTAGTCCTTCTCTTGACCACTGACATAGTCACTCCATCATAGAATTCAAATTCCACTTTCACTTGTAATTCTATGCCCTTTCAAGGCTACTAAAACCCCTCAGACCATAAGAGCACAGCACTAACTACAGCAAGCAAAAAATTCCCTCCCCCTAACTTGTTTTGGTCTGTGAAGGCCTTGGATTGCAGCCATGCTAACCGTCTGAGCTGTATTGAAACCAGGACAGGGAATCTGCTCATGAAATATATGAAAGCAAATTTGCTGTGTAACTGAGTGTTGGCAGGCTTGAGCTGCATTGCCTTTGCTGTTAAGACTCATTTATCTTTATGTGTTATCTGCTAGAACTGCACCCAAGTACACTTTGCTAATTTTCTCTGCTGGGAAAAATAACACAGTTCTTGGAATCCAAACACAGAATTGTTTTCACTCATTTATTTGTCTCCAACTTGTAATTTACCCATCTAATTACAGCAATAATTAAGCTGGAGAATTTAATATAAGTGTTTCCACAGGTACCCACTGAAATTGTACCAGAGGTTATGCAGGGAACTAATATCTTTAATAATGAACTTTCTGTGTTATATAGCCAAATCCTATGCCCAAAAGGAAACATATATTGGAAATTCTCTCCCATACTTTTATGGAAGCTGTCTGCTTTCCCAGACAACTTCCATGCTGTGCAGGTTCTACAACACAATCTGTGTCTTATCTTTGCACTGAATTCACTGTGTATTTGAAAAAAAAAAAAAAAAGCGTATATGGGATTTATCTTTCCAGAATTGGCTTGAATTTCATTATCAGAAATCTGGTAACTTTACAATTATTCAGAAAGTCTGAAGATTCTGTATTATCTGTACAGATTTATATTTTACTTAATGATAGCTCTGGTTAAGCAGAACTATTGATATCAGTAGCAGTAAGTGTAATTTTGACTTTGATTTTTGCTAAGACTAAAATAATACAGGACAATGGAGTGTTTATAGCATAACAGCAACACATCATTAGAAGAAACATTGACATTAAGGAGAAAAAAAGAAACTACAGGAGAGCATTTCAACTGAATACAAAGGAAAGAAAAACAGAAATGAAAGGCAATTTTTTTCTCCTTTTTACCCTGCTGGCTAAAATGTATCACCTTGAACCTCCTCCCTCAGAAATCCAACCAAACTTCTCATGATATATACCGTGCCATATTTAAGGGAATCCGACTGAGCAAAAATATAGTAGCCTACATTAAAAAAAAAAAAAAATTAAACATACTATTATGAGAAGACAGAGGTGAAGGACTTGTGTATACTAGAACAGTTAAGAAAGAAGCTTGCTATATATTCTCACACTGAATATGTCAGGCTTGTTATTCTTTTACTATACACATTCCCTGGGTGGTGAATAGCAGAAAATCAGCATCTAATACAATTCATCTTCCTAGCCTCAAATCTCAGTATGTTTTTTCATGCTCCTCATTTCTTTTTTCCAAAGGAATTCAAGGTTAGAAAATGCAACCGCTATGGATACAGTTTTACTTCAAAAGAGTAAGGCAAAAAGTAGAATTTTCAAAGTGCAGAAAACAAAGGAATGTTGGATTTTATAGGTTGTCCTCGCTGATGAGCTTTCCCTAGGACTGAACTGAGCAGCACATTCAGTGAGATAACAGCGCTCTCTAGTGCCTTCAGTAAGCACATGGCACAAACTTTATTTTCTTTAATAAGGAAACGTACCTAAATACCACAATCGGTTTGAAAAATATGTAGAATAAAATAACTGTGTCAAGTATCAGTTCATAACAGGATTATTTTTCCTTCTCACGTATAATTTATCTACTAGGAAAAAACCCAAACACATGAAATACATGCACATATGCATAAGTAGTACTTGCCATCAAAAAAAAAGTGGAACAGTAAGGTACGTACTTTGTCTACAGCATCAAAAATACTGCTGAAATATACCACTGTCTCGAAAACATTGATGATATTTATCAGAATGCAAAAATGAGAAATAACACAGCACAAATTTCAAGTACAATTTTAGGAATGCAGTGAGAGCCATCCAAAAAGCTTTATCAGAAGTGTTAGGTTTATAAATTAGAGAATCACCTATTGAAGATTATGACATATCAAGATACTGTTTTCATAGTCTTTCTTACAATCTTTATAGCACTTTCAACTGAGGCAAACATGTAAAATATCACAAAATCCAGAATAATTACCAAGGTCAGCTCATTATCTGTGACTCAGAGGTAGATAAAAGAAAATCCAGCAAGGAATAAGCTCTTGATGGAATATTAATATCTTCTTTGAACATGCTGGCTTTTGAAATACTGCACTTCTTTGACTGCTATGAAATTTTGGTTTTCCTGACAAGAACTTTTTTAAAGAATATTAAAATGCACAATACTTTTCCACATGAGCAAAACATATATTCTTAAGTCTGATTAGGTAGTCAGTATTTTAAAAATATACTTATACATCTTTTCAAAAAGATATTTTTCCTCTGATGCAAATTAGTTTTTCAGAAACCCATCTTTAGAACTGATTGCTATCACTTTAAAATATACATATATATCAGTTTGGTTTATCAAAATGGATCTTAAGAATCTAGCTGGGTCTGTAAAGTACATTTAGGCCTATAAAACAAAGTTTATCCCACCTGCAATTGAAATTCCAATACATTAAATTTTTAGGTGAATATGGTTCAATACATCTTGCAATCTGTATTTATAACTGATTTGGAGGACTGCCACATAAGATATTAGAAGACAGTTCATGATATTGAAATTGCATTGCATCTCTTTTCCCAGCAAAAGGTAGTTTTTATATGAAATATTGAACAGTGAGGGACAGGTCAAAGTTTTACCCAATTCTCTAACATAGAGATCAGCAGTTCTGAGAGGCCTCTGTAGTCAGACTGTAAAGCTTGGGCTGTGGTTTTCACATGCCACTTGTGTTCATATAAAAATCAAGTTTTTTACATAGATGTTGTAGGCCTCCTTTAGTTCCCCAATTAACTTTTGGTTCATATGGGCCCTGTTGTGTTTTTGTAATTTCCTATTTTTTTTTCCCCCACAGCATTTTCACACGTTTTAAGTTGCACCTACCTGTGCAACTACTAAACCTGCACTTTTAGGTTAAAATGATGTTATCTCTTGTGATCGTGTTCATTATTATGAAGTAAAAGGCGTCATACAGTATTATAAAATTCTATTGTACTTTACATACATGATTTATTCTGTTTATCATTCTGTAATGACTCTCACTGTAGATTATACAAGAATCATTGTACTTACTTTTGAGATCTAAATTTCTGGCTCCTGCTGTGCTCTGTGTTGTGATTTTAGTGTCAATCTTTACAGTGTGGAGATTGTTGGTATCCCTTGATATCATCACATTATGCCACTGGTTGTCATTCAGAGGTTTATTAGAACTTCCTTTGATGAGATTTGCACCATTTCCCAAGTCAAATACATAGTGCAAATACCTGGGAAAAGAGAAAAAATTGGAAAAGTTTCCTTTTTCTTTACATAGCAAGGGGGAACTAATTAACATGACTAATATTTTATAATTGCTTGTACTCCTCAGTAGTGCTGGTAAAACCAGAAGACAACAATGAATGCCAGATGGGGAAGCAACCATCATTCAGAGAAATTGCCACTGGTTTAGATGAGTTGAGGTGCAGTCCCAAGTTTCTGGAAAGTAATGAGCACTCCATGTACCAACACATGCATACATACGTAGAGAGAGAACAAGAGGAAGCTACAAACTAGTACTTCTTTGTGGTAAACACGAGAGAAGTTATACCTATTATTTACTGTCATATATTTCAGGCATCTAGCTTCATCTGAAAGAAAGAGTCAAAATAAATCATATCAAGTTTAACATGAAGAAACATTTATGAATCATATATATCCAGTCAGATAAAGATTTGTATCCTAAACTTTCCGTTGTATTTCTCCTGTATATATGTTTTGAATAGACTGGCTTTGCCATGCTAATCCATACATACCCTTTTACTAATTCAACCACAATGAAATCATTTCCATCGCCACTGTTATAAAGTATCAATCCATCCAGAGAGGTGGTTTTGAACTGGAAAAAAAGGTGCATAGATGTATACGCTTGTAGCGTGGCCAGTGCAACATAACTTGCTTTTGTTTTAAAGGTTACAGGGTCTGCTATGATGTTCCTGAACCCAAATCTTGCATTTAGCTCACAATAATCGATGTCTCCATTTTTACACAAGTCAATGTATGCCATGCCATTAAATGTGAGACTCTGTAGATGCCCAATAAAATTAGAAGGCACAGAAGACAGGTAGCGCCGTTCTGTTATAATTCCTGTTTCTATGTTGTGGAATTCCAGTCGTGTGTGATCACCAGCCATTTGACCTTTAAATAGCAACAAGAAAACACATGTTAGCATCTGAAATGGGAGGTCAAAAAGCACATCATGTGATTAAGTATCTGCATCAATTTCACACTTTTCAGAATGTGCAAGGTCAAATCTTGGCTCCAATCATCCAAATTATTGGTAAATCCAGCAGCCTTTCCACTGAGTTCAGTAAGTCTGGATAATGTCAACAGCAAGATTTCTAAACTGAAACACAATACCACAGTACCTTGACCTGCCAACAAGATCCCTCACTTTGGTTTCCCTTTACCAGAGGTGGGGTTTTACTACAAGCAAATGCAATTAATTAACAGGAAGACCACAAAGGCCAACAAACCTCAGAGCTAAACCAACAATATTAGAGTTTCATGAAAGAGAGATGGAAAAGTTTGAGGGATATTATTCGACTTGGTTTGACTAAAAGTGCATGATTTGGCAAGAGGTAGGAAGGATTCCTGTTTCAGTTGTCTTAGGTACATTAATGCTGGCTCTGCTGCAAAGGGGGACAGTTGCTTGAAAGTAACTAAGCTTTGTACCATCGGGATAAATCATGTGAGAAGGGGCAAGGTCCAAGAGATGGGCAGAGCAGAAAGCCTGCAGCAAGGGTGTGAGCCAGCATCTTGTAATCCTGAAAATAACAAGGGACTTGCTTACATCAGAAAGGTGGCCAAAAGGAAGTATCACAGATGCTTTTGAGCCTCTCTTTGTTGTGCAAGGACCCCTGCAGAGCAAAAAGACTGAAATTTGCTGACCCTATAGCTAATCTGAAGGAAAGGATCAACACTGTCAGGCTACTCTGTATATAGGTCAGGTAAGTTTTTAATCTAGTTATTAAATAATTTTCCCAGCACATCAAAATTTTGTCCACTGAAGAGATCCCTTTTCTAACAGAACTTATATTTTTTCCATGCTGATTTTAAAGAAGTAGGGCAGTATTATCACAAGGCTGATTCATGATCACGTTGTGTGGGTATGGTGACAAAACAGCTTTTTATTACTAATCGATTTCACCATTTAATGTACCTCTTGCAAATCATGGCCTAGATTTCCCAGTTCCTTAGCTGCTTCCAACCTGGACTAAATATTGGCATAAAACTTCAGTTCCCAAAGCTGTTGACAAGTCAAGTTCCCTCTGTCCCTCCATAAACATAATATTCCGAGAGAAGAATGTGAGCTCTGACCCAGGCTGAACACGTTTATCAGTTGTGCAGAAACCCTGGTGGCAGTCTTACACAGCTTCATAGGTGTCACAAAAAATGTCTGTGTACATGTGTGTGAACAGGGAAGAGACACGGTAACAATAAATGCAGATATTTGGGCTTTGCCCGGGGATATGAATTCACAAACAGGTTAAGTCACAGCACTTACAAGTACAGGTAAGTTACACTGAAAACAGCTTTGCAATATTTAACACTATTCAGACCACACATGCACACAAATTGTTTTAATTATTTATGATAAATATTTCCAAGGAGCTTACTTAGCTTCATGATGAGTTCTATATGAGAACTTATTCTATGGATGTCATTGAATAATGTCATTTTTCATCACTATCAGGGATCTGTACTCATATGGCAGTGCACTGTAAGAGGCACCTTAAACCCCAAGGACAGTTGTCTTGATGTTCTTGTTTCTAAACATCAGTTCTGAAGATACTACTTTCCCTGGTGTATTAAGCAAAAGTAGGTTGTTCCTTGCAGTAATGAGTCAGGGAGATGCCTTGAAAAATGCCAAATCGGTAATTTTTGCAAGGACAAGAGCTGTATATTGGATCACTGCCAAAGAGCTGAGGATCATGTTTTAGAGAGGAACATTATGTATTCCAGCCTTATATCACTTCAGATGGCATTTCATTAATGTCATGGCAAAAATCCACTAAGCTTTGGCCCGTAGCAGAGTATCCCCACTACATTAAATGTATTTCTTTCTTGAACACAGTAATAAAAAAGTTCCAGAATCTGGGCTCACATCCCAAATCTCCCTCTAATATTTCAGTTCTACGAACACTCTAGCAGGACTTGAGATTTCACATAATGCTTCATGGGATTTGCAAATACAGCAATGAAGAAAAAGGGAGGGAATGCAGTTTGTACTTACAAGGTTGGACATTTTGGGGTTTTGTGGGGGTTTTTTGTGGGTCTTTGTGGGTTTGGGTTTTGGTTGGTTGGTTTTTGTTTCTTCTTTAAGCTTACCAGGTTCATGCACAAAATGCATTACCTGCTGTAATACTACGGGGCCAATAGAATTTCTGTTCATAATCATAAGTTAGGTATCTATTCTGTCATCCAACTTTGATGACCTCCACCAGTCCACTTTTATTTTCTGTACATTTTCAGAAAACAAAATGTATCAGGGCTGCAAGTATTTAAAGTCTTTTATGATGAGCAAAACCTTTGAAACCACTTGCATGACTTCTGATGAAAGCTAGTTATGATTCTGTGTTATATTATTTATCCAAACACACATTATGTATTTGTCAAAGATAACTAAGCTCAATTCATGGATGAATAATTGATATTTTACAATCTGTAAAAACTGGAAAGTCAGGCTGAATTATTTAATGACTTCCTCTTCAGCTTAAGCTTTCTGGATCTTATATTTTAGTTTTTTTCCATATATGACATAGGAAAGGAATCAAAAAAGAAAAACACAATGTGTGGCAGGGTGAAGCCAGAATTTTCGGTAGGAGGTCAGTTTTCTTCCTTATTATCCTTATGACATCATAATAACCTTTCATATGAGAAATTAATGGGTTATATTTTAACCAAATTTCTAATTTTTGGGACACCCAAAGAAAAATCCTAAGGAGTTTAGAGCAAGAGCACTCCAATCTGACATGGCAACTCTTCTTCCCCTGTGCTTTCAGGAAATCCAGAGCTACTACACATTAAATTCTATGGAATATATTTGAAATTTAAACTTGTAAAGGCTTTGAAAATACTGTTGAAAAAACAACAAAAACCAAACCAACAAACAAACAAACAAAAAATCAAAAAACGCCCCACCCAAACCAAACAAAAAAATCCCAGCGCTTACACGACAATAAAGATTTTCTGTTTAGAAAATGTAATACTCCTGGCACTCTGAGCAGATTCCCCTGTTACCAGACTCTCAAGTTCCCTCTGTTCCTTCTCTTATGCCAGTTCCCTTGTCAGTGGTGGAGGAGGCCACAGACTGGCTACACAATTTCCTGAAGGGAGTTTTAGAAAGCTGAGGAAGGCTTTCCCTCCAAAATACTGGGGTGACTTTCTCCCTTTGGATGAACAACATTAAACATCTGTGGATTACGCAAATGTAGGTGACTTCCAGTTTGATGAACTGAGAGGGATTTGAAGTCAACTGGCTAGTTTCTGATACAGGTACTGGGATGTGGGAAGAATACAAGTGTTGTACAGAAAAATGGGCCCATAGGCAACACTTCTGATTGATCAGGAGGCAACTCAAAATGCTCACTTGCTTTCGCAGATTAGAATAGAATAGAATAGAATAGAATAGAATAGAATAGAATAGAATAGAATAGAATAGAATAGAATAGAATAGAATCAGTTGGAAGAGACCTATGGTCACCTAGTCCAGCTACCTGATTGCTTCACAGCTGACCAGAAGTTAAAGCATGTTATCAAGAGCATTATTGAAATGCCTCTTAAACACTGACAGGCTTAGGGCACCAACTACCTCTCTAGGAATCCTGTTTCAGTGTTTCATCTTCCTAGTACCATGATATTTGATAGTACCTACAGTTATACACAATGAAGAGGGATTACAGGAACTTAAAGTACTGCATTCTATACTTATTACTTTACCTGACTAGACTATGTATATGACTGAAACCTCCTTAATCCTTCATATATATTTTGAACTGAACAGTTGGGACTGAACCCAAATGTGAAAATAGTGCTTCTTGGTGGTTTTCTAACTTGTAGTATTCATAAGTTAGAAATCTGCCATGAGAAATCCAGAAATTGTGCATTTGAGTCTTGACACTAGATTTTGATCTAAACATCTTCCTCTATATTAGAATACACCTTATTATTTGAGTGGCAGTTAAAGCAATAAGTTTATAATATTTTTCAGTATACTTCCTCCAATACTATAAACTTAATTTCAAAAAGAAAATAAATTATTTAGGCCATCTACTGTCTTGGGAGAATGATCCAAAGCATCATCATGTACCTCCACCTCTGGATGACCTACTGGTAATTTTTGATTCTAGAATATATGTTCTTGCAACTATTGAATGCATAGAAATTATTTTTCTACTAGTGATATGGTTTTCAGTGTTCTGCTGTGGTAAAAAGTGATTATTAAAGCAGGTGCACTCCTTTTAAAAATCCGCTTAAATTGTTACCATTTTAACAAGGCTTAGAACAAATGATAAAAGCTATTTAATACTACCCAAAACCAAAGGAAAATATTACACAGCTAACACAAAAACACAACATTGTATTATGCAAGGAATGAGGGCCAGAAGCCAGGTCTGTTGCTATTAATAACACATATGTAAGCATTAACTTTTTTACAGAACAAAATCAATGTGTTTTCTATTACTCTTTTTGATAACACATTCCTAGAAATATATTTCTAACTACATGCTGGCACGCACATAATTTTTTTCTCCCATCCAAACTGCTATTTTTAGTATTTGTTGCCTAATATTTCATTACTGAGGACAGCTGATGCAAGTTTTAAAACACAATAGAATATCCTTCAAACACTTATTAAATTCTTTCTTACAGCAGTGGCTTACAGTTTAGCTCTCACAATGTGTTGACAAAAGCATTTTACTTGCCTTCTCATTAGTGATGTATCAAATCACTTCTCTCCAATTATTGTATAAAAACATTCTTTTAAGTCAGCACGAAGGTTTTCATTAACTTCAATAGCAACCTTAGAGCAACATTAATATCAAGTGTAATAACACACTTGTTGTAACAGCATTTCAAGATGCATAACATGGCTTTTGAATCCTACCCAAGGAAAGAAAAAAGCCTCTGTTGCTTTCAGATAAAGTCATTTTACTTCTGTTTGGTTTTTTTTGTTTGTTTGTTTGTTTTGTATTTCCCCCCAGTAACAAGGAGTCACAATGACACACTACCTGTCACGGCCTGCTGGTCATCCACCATTAACTTTAAGCTTTTTCCTCGCCGAACCACACGCACTGTGTGCCACTCATTATCATTGAGGTTATAGCCAGCAAAAAGGGTTTCTGGACCTTTGCCTGTAGGATATGCCAAACAGTCATTATGCAATCTTTAAATCAGTTTCAATGTGAACCTCACAGAGAGAGAGACAGAGAGACGCGCTGGGCAAATGTTAAAACTCACCAAAAGTCACACCAAGCAAGAAAATTATCAAGTATAGGCAAAACTCTAAATATAGAACTACTACATTAAAACACTTTTAAGGTATATTAAACTATGTAAATGCACTTTATATGCACCAGGTTTTCATAAATAGGCACAGTCAACATAGATTTAATGATGCACTTTCCAAACACATACAGGTCTTTAAGAAATTATATTACTGAGCCAAAAGAACTTCAGCATGCATTATGCATTTACAAGAGTGAATTT
Organism: Empidonax traillii; assembly: GCF_003031625.1. Taxonomy (NCBI): domain Eukaryota; kingdom Metazoa; phylum Chordata; class Aves; order Passeriformes; family Tyrannidae; genus Empidonax; species Empidonax traillii. Next base: position 54,247 of record NW_020955468.1, on the reverse strand, counting down.
TTGTTCTTTCTTTAAATATTATTTGGTGCAAAATAACAAGTGGTAAATGTGTGTGCATGTATGTTATATTTTTCTTAATTTATGTTAATTTCTCTCTTCATTTAGGCTCTGTTTGTTTATTAGGACTTTTCAGATCATCATCCATTACCTGATCATCTAGATGACTTGCTGATATTCAGATCCAGTGCCTTCTTATGTTAGCAGATTTTTCAACCATACTTTCCTTTTTCATTTAATGGATACCTTTTTTGTAACGTGCGATTTTTTTCAGCAGTACGGAAAACATTTTTGAAGCATATTCTATGTATAGCACAATGTGTTTGCAATAACCAAAGTATTCACAAAGCTAGGATATCTTTAATGCCTAGGAAAAAATTTCTCACGAGAAAAGGATAGTGGAAATTGTCTCTCACACTGTTGACCAAGAAGAGAAAGAGAGAAAAAAAAATCCTGACTTTGAACTGTCATTGATATGAATAGGTGATTGACTAAGCACTGAATAAATCAATCAAACCTTATGTGCTGACTGTAAAAACTGTAAAGCTGATCTGCAATTAACAAATTACATTCTTGTGAAACAGAGACGGCCCTGGTCTGTTTTCCAGTTCCTGTGGCAGAATAAATGCTGCAGATAACTAAAATTTGCCAGTTAAGTTCTGATCTTCTCAATACAAGAGAGATGTGGAGCTCCTGGAGTGTGTCCAGCAGAGGGCAACAAGAACCATTAGTGGACTGGAGCATCTCTCTTATGAGGAAAGACTGAGGGAGCTGGGCCTGTTCAGCCTCCCAGAGAGATGACTGAGAGGGGATCTCATTAATACATGGAAGTATTTGAAGGATGGGTGCCAAGAGGCTGGAGCCACAGTCTTCTCAGCAGTGCAAAGAAATAGGACAAGAGGCAGTGGGCACAAACTAATGCACAGGAAGTTTCAGCTGAATATGAGGAAGAACTTCTTCATTGTGTGGGTGACCACCCAGTGGAATAGATTGCCCAGGGAAGTTATAGAGTCTCCCTCACTGGAGATATTCAAGGACCATATGGACACAATCCTGTGCAATGTGGTCTACAATAATACAGCTAGAGCAGGACAGTTTGACCAAATGACCCCACTGTGATCCCTTCCAAGTTTACCCATTCTGTAATTCTGTAAAAGAGGCACATAATAAAATAACTTTTGACACAAAAACATTAGGGTTACCCTGAATTAGACTGTTATCTCCAATGTGTCCCTTCCAGGTGACTATATCCCATGTGCTGGTCTTCTTTTGAAAGGGATATGTCAAAAGCTCTGAAACTACTCACATTTCTACTCTTTTCCAGCCAGCACAGGTTAACTGTGATGGGTGAGGCCTGTTAATAAATGGGTACTATACAACATTGTCTAAAATTTAAACCTCTCTGAATTCAGGACTGCACAGAGGGAAAAGGACACAAAGAGCTTGATGTAGCTGTTCAGCACACTGGACAGTTTTCGTCTCAGATGTTTTCCATTTTATATCAGCATGTTTTTAACTCCTGGTTTGTTGCCCTGTTTCTATATGTAGAACTTTATGTAACTTTTGCTATTTTGAGCATGCCAAGGGATCTCCAGGAACAAAAACATTAGCTACAGCAAAGGCAGTGAGATTCTGATACTGTTTCTCTCTGTCTCTGGATTGACACTAAGCTAGGAAAGGTGTTTGAATCCAGCAGAAAGAGATGATTGGTGTCAACTACCTGAATAATTCTGTTCTTTGAGTGTTTACTTTTTTCGACAAGAGAAAGACCAGTTTTTGCATAAAGCTTAAGTGAATAATGTTCTCTTTGAGGGTGGTGATATAGATCTCTTAAGCAATTTCTATTATTCTATTCGGCACTTCAATGGAAGAAATTGCTAACTAGCAATGGATGGATTTACAAAAAATATTAAATGACATAAGCAAAAAACTTGGTGAGAGTCAATAGGCTTGCCTAGAAATAAATAATTTAGTATTACTGTAAATATATTTGCACTTATTTGCTTGTTAGTCCAACTCCTTTTTTTTTTTTTTTAATTTTTAAAGTAATTGAACTACTCAGTCTACATTATTTCACTTCAGATTTTTAAAAGACCTAAAAGCATATGCAATTTTAATTTACTCTCACATTAAGAACCCTCTGTAGGGTCCCGTTCGTGTAAAGGTGCCTTGGTGTATATAAATATCAAATCCAATTTGGCTGTTCACATTTATAGAGGCAAATATATCTATTAACTTTTAATGGCTGGGGGCTTGCAAAGTCTTCCTGTTGTAAAATTAAATGTATGTTTTCCCAGGCATCAGTCTATTTTCCTTGTAAGTGTACTCTAAGTAAAAAAAATCAGGTCAGAACTACTTGTAAGCTGTCTGTTCACACCGCACGCAATCCAAAAGAGGATTAAAGGGACCTATTGTGAAAGGGTTATAAAAAGGACAAACCTGGGTATAACATGCTGTGGGAGCAGTGCACTGAAAACAGCCCTGGCCTTCTGGAAACTAGGTACCTCACATGGAAAAGAGACTTCTCTTTCCCAAAGCTGATCTCTAACAGAGAAGGGCTTTTCCTTTACCATAGAGAGGACAAGAAACTACCAAATAGTAAGATCCAGTGTCCAGGTATTGTGCATCTACCTGTCCCATCATGCTCCATCTCTGCAAAGTAGTACAGTTTTCCATGGCAGCTGGAGAGGTAGATGAGGAAGGATGGATGCTCACCATTCCCGTGCAAATGCCTTGGGCTGCTTCCTGGCTAAGAATATGCTTTTGCATACAAAAGAAGCAAACGTGCTTGTGAGCAGAGTATTTAGGAGAAAGTTGTCTAAATGCCTAAACATAAAATCATGTAGGAATCTCTTGAGACCCCACAAGAGTACCAGAACTGTAGAAGAAAACTCTTAAATACATCTTGTTAAATGGCACTGGCCAACCTCAAACCTAGTTTATATTAATTCTTTCTTCACTAACTTTCAAATATATTGACCTGAAACTAATTTAAACTTCTTATTACTTAGATCATAACCATTCAGAATCTTCTTCTGCCCTGGTTCATAGTTCTCTACTTTATAGTGAATCTACTATAAATTTATATTTATGAAATCATTGACTCTCCAGTCTTATTCTGACATTACACTGATCTGATTCCATTCCATTTAAATCACATCAGCAGAAAGTGCTCTTAAATAAGTATTTAAATAAGAATTGGCATATTGCCACTTTTTTTTTTTTGTCAGGTGGCTGTTCTGGGCTTTAAAAAAGAAGACATTCAGTGTCTCCCACAAGAAGAAAAGAAAGAATCCCAATTAAAAAAAAAAAAAAAGGTGTTTTTTTTTTTTCCCATGGACTGATACTACTCTTCCAAACTTATGTCCCTCCACTTCTATTTGCCATACTGTCCTTCACCTGGAATTCATCTGTCTCTTTCTAGACAGATCACAGTTAATTTGCTTCAAGCACCCAGCCAACACTGGCTCGCTTTCTGAGCTACTGATTCTCTCAGATACTAATACCTCAATCATAAACCTTTCCTTTCTAAGACAAGATGCAAACTGAAAAAGAAAAAATCCACGAAGTATGTCCTCTTGCATAAGTATGAAATTTATTATCAACATCTATGTTCAGCTCTTTTCTTGTTTTTAAGACTTAAATAACTACTGGATTTAATGCATCCCTAGAGCAAATGGATAGCACCATTAAAAAATAACCAATAAAAAACTACTGGCACTTTTACGGCTATCACAGTTTGCTCATAGTCCATCACGCCAGTAAATTTGCACATCCGTTTAAAAGCAGAAAATTGCTTATACAACATTCCTTTTACATAGCAAAATGCAGGCTGTGCAGTCAGTTGATACAGGTACAAATCTTGATGATGCAATTCAGAATGAACTAGGACATACAAATGTAAAGTCCCCAAAATTCCAAGTTTTAGGTTTACTTAGGCACCCAAAGTTGAGCTTACTTTGTTGTCAGTGCCTCAGCTGGAATTTAACTTCCTTTGGTCCTTTCAAAGTTAAAGGAAAAAAGTATGAACCTCCAACAGAAAAATCTTATTTTCAGTGTGCTGAATATGCTAAATGTTCTCTGGAGATTTCTATTCTCTTTACTATCTTGTCAGGAGCCTATTCAGCCTAATTCAAGTGCTGAAGATTTGCTGAATTCAAATGAATCAGTCAGTTAATGGTAAAATGCATACTTTTTTATCTAATAGATATCTATCCCATGGTGTTTTTATTTTAACCACCTATTTAAACAGATCTTCATTAAAAAAATAAAAAAAAATTAAAAAAACAAAACAAAAAAACCCAAACAAACAAAAGAACCCACCTGATCCTTTTGAAAGAAGGTACAGCTTTTGGCATTGCACCAAAACATTCAAAACTAGTTGTCTGAACCAAACACTCGAATCATTATTGGTTCTTACAGTGCCAACCACCACTACCAAGGCACACACCAAAACCTTGGAGCATTCAATTCTCCAATCAAGAGTAGATATTAAAAATGAAGTATTGAAAGAAGGATAACATAAATAGACACTAGCAAGGGAGACTGGATGGTTCAGTGAATGCTGTACTAACCTATGGAACACAAGTTAAATACAGGCAAGTCACTCCTTTCTGTCTATTGGTCAGCATAAGGAAGATCAGTGATTTCAGTCTAGTTTGCTAACAGAAAACTATGCAGACTACAGCTACAGAGATCAGGTGGCATTTAGGCAAAAAGACATTTGGACAAGAAGACAAAACCCTAAGATCTCTCAAGTTAATGGAGAATGTTACTTCAAGTCAGGGTTGCCAGGATTTCAGATAGAGTTTTACAGTTAAAATAATAAACACTTTACAATTCAGCTTGCTATGTATAGACAGCTGAGTGTCTCTGAGAGACACCTAAGAACTGTAAATACCTGACTTCAAACTAGGGAACTTTGTGCCATTTCATTTATCCTGCTTTCCAGAGTAAACCTAGCATGCCTCTAATCTGGGTTTCTGATCCAGTATTCATCCAGTTTCACAGTCACTGTGCAAACCTCATGACCCATCTATATTACATACAGTCTACAGCACAACAAGTTCAGAAAAGTTTCCTCCAGAGCTAGGTACAGAAAGATAAAATGTATAAGGGAAGGCATCTTAACCTTCACTATCCTTTCTGTGGTGGTTGGCTGCAGAAACATTTCTGGTTTTCCAAAACACTCATGTGCAAACTTGAATTTAAAAAGTCAATTAATGCAGTGAATCAACTGTATTTTAAATTACTCTGTCTGTATCATCCTGAAATTCCCTGACTTTGCACGTTTATTGACAATAGGAAAACTACATTGCCTTCTAAGGATAAAAAATGTTTATCATGTTATCATTTACAGCTAATTGATAAGTTAAATTAAGAAAGTCTTATTGCAGGTCAAAGAAATTTTGTCCACTATATTTTGTTTCCAAAAGACTCATGCAGAAACTTCCACAAGAATAGCACATTCACTGAATAATATCAAGCAAAACATGTCAGTCTTGCACTGCTTGATCAAAATGTTCCAGCCCACAACAGCTTTATTATAGGCGAAATTGCTTTTGTAATTTGGGTAATGTATTGGCAGTTTAGGGTATTTTTTTACCTTTTTTTTTTTTTTTTGAACGACATTTCAGAAATTAAAAAAAAGGAGATTTGAGTTGCTAACATCATTCATGAGCCTTCATTTCAGCCATAGCATAGATTTGCTCATATTCTTTAGAACAACAGCAACATAATGTTAAATCTGTTTCCGTAGAGGCACTCGTACAGAAATGCAGAAAGCTAAGCAAGACACTTTTGAAAATTCTACTGGCTCCCTCTACATGACCAAATTACAAACAGACTGCATTGAATATTGATCTAACTCACTAGTAAGGAGAAACAGCATACACAGTGAATTCACGGGAGAAGAAAAATCCATAGAAGGATATAAAAAACAACCAACCCAGGAATCAAGCACCATATCCAGCTCTGAAGCACAAAGTTTTCTAAAGTCATTTGTGGGGTTCTTTTCTCTCTATTCTGAGAATTTGATTCCCCTGCCCATGGTCTGAGCTGCTCAGTGTTTCCCCTCTCCTGACTTAGTCTTCTTTTTGCCTTAAGCAAGCTATTTATGCTGAGGTGTAATATTGTACATACTCATCAATTTCTTTTAATCTGTGAGATATTAACTGTTGGTAACACATTATTACCTAAATAGAGCCAGTGGATCCAGGTAGGAGGGTAAAACATAGACAAACTGTTGGAATCTGAGGATTCTACTAAGAAAGGTGCTGATGATGAACCACTGTCTTGTAAAAGCCTAATCTCTACAAATAGAACAAGGACCAGTACTCAATTTCACCAAGACAGAGAAAGAAAGAAAAACATCAGAAAGCAGTAAACTTTGGAGTTGCAAGTCTTGGTCTCAAGACTTCCATGCCAGAACAAGACATATGTAAAAGACATATACATGCTCTCAAAACTGGAAAGTCTACTTTGCTGGTTAATAACTGGGCCTATATTAATTTGGACCACATTTCCTGAAAACATGGTCTTGAAATTGCAATTACTACCATATGTGAACTCAGAGCACATGAGAGGATAAAACTGATTTTGTTACTGAGTTATGAAATGTCTAACCCAACTTAGAGACATTTCACAACATATTACTCAAAACATTTATGGCTTAAAATTAGCTGCAATTTAATTTAGTTTTGCAAGTCATATATCTAAGTAAATGAAGCACAAACAGCCCTAAGGACATGTAATTTTCTTGTTGGAAATAGTGAAAGAAAAGTGTTTTTTAAAAGCAGCTAAAACCAGAAGTCAGTTAGATCTCTGTATTTTTAATAAGTGTGCAGTTTCTCTCTTGTACTGTTCTCTGAGGATCACGACTATCAGAAAATGTGCTAAAGGTACTAAAGGTTTTATGAATCTACCCCAAGGCCCTGAACTAAAGGGGCTTTAGTCATGGACTAAAGTCAATGAGCTTGAAAAATATGGTTGGTGCTTTGTCAGCTCACTGCTGAACCTTTTGAGACAAATTTTCCGAAATCATGGTGAACTTGACAATTGACTTTGCTGTAGGTAAGGTGAATGTGAACTTTCAATACATGGCAATTCTATGCTAATTTAAAGCAAAGTTGAGTGCAAGATTATTTACTTTGTGTGTACTGATAGTAAAGAAATGTGCACTTGCAAAGATCATGTAGCTTCTGTGGGTCTGTAAAGTCATATTGTGCCTTGAATCATGATAAATTTTCTAAAGTGCCCTCAAAACGTAACAGTCTGAGTTGGTATTCAGCAGATTCACTTCCACAAACTCTCTATGTATCTTTGGTAAAGCTTAATTTGTTTTCACCTTAGTTTGACATGGCTGCTTTAATGAAAAATTCTGAACATTTTAAGCTGAATATGTTTAAGCGTTTTGTTTTAGGTCAGATGCACTTAACACAAACACTTTTAAGTCAACACCTTTCACTTCATTCTACCGAAGCTATTGCAGCACAATAGGAAAGCAGTTATTTCACAAGTCTGCTATCCCATTTTCTTAGGGAGATTCACAGTTCCCAGAACACTCCTGTAGCTAAGCCTGAGAAAAAAATCACAGAAGGATGACAGTAAGGGAAGCCAGATGAAATGTCTGACCACCAAAGAGGGGAAGGACTTGAAGAACCTGGACTGAGTTGCTGTAACAACTCACATTGACACACTGTGACATTGAATAATACAGAGAAAAAAAAGTCAGTTTGGCTTGATAACTGAAATTGCTTGTTTTTTAAAATATCATCCACCACAAGCTAGTATATTGCATAAGGAAGAAAAAAAATGGAAAATTTTAATTCGTTTACAATACTGAAATTTTCCTATGCAGAATGTTTGTATTACACAGAGTTTTCTTATACCGAGAATTTGTTTCAATGGAAAATTCCTTTTTACTCTTATTTAACAACAGCTTTGTAAAACTGGTAGAGAAAAGAACAGCTAGGTCATCTAGAGTTATTAGGGCTTACTGTTTTCCACTTCTATAACAAGAATAGGATTGAAAATCATAAGAACTGACTTGGGAACTCCTATGTAAAATAGTACTAAGACTAACATGAACTCCCAATTTTAAGCAATATTGTTTTATTTAAAAGTAAATAGTCACTGTTGATATGACTTCAATGGCAGTCTGTAATATTCATTAATTCTGTATAAATTCCGAGTTCTGTCAATAGTACTGATTTGTGAAAAGTGGTTTAAAATAAGAGGGGGAAAAAAAAAGTGATCCTAAAATGAATTCAAGTTAATTTTCTGCTTTGTTAAGAGGAGTTAGATTTTTACTTTAGCAGGTAAAAATCTAACTCTTATTCTGGTCTTGACTACCCAAACCAAAAGTTCCAAACCCTACAAAACACTAGGGCAGAAACATACATTCTCTGTCCTGGATTTCAAGAATCAGCAAGAATATGCCTGTAAGTTTTCAAAGAAATGGAGAGCAATACACCTGGCAATCTTCTTTTCCTTACACATCAAATACAGTGTCTCGGCTTCCAGAGGAATTTTGCTGTCTCCTCCGAAGAGATCTGGAGAAATTCTGACTTGAAATAAGGATTTCACCATACAATTACTATCTAAATAACTGTGATAGTCTGGACCTTAATCATTGTTCTTCAAATCGCTGTCATTCAAAAAAATGTTTGTCATAAACAAAAAACCTGAGAAACACAGCTGCTACAGGCAATAAATGAAGTTGATCTCTAAGTGTACCCTTCTGAGCCTGAAGAACCCATTCTACTGCTTTCCACTTGAACCCAGTGAAGGGTGAATAACCTAACTTACACCATTTTTTTAGAAAAATCTTTTTTTTTCTGAGAGAGAGAGTTGGAAAATTTGTTGTACTTTGGCTAGATTATAAGTGACAACAGGAAAAAAGCAGAAACAGCTTTAATCACACATATTAGCCTGACTTTGACATTGACTGTGCCCATTTATATCAAAACCATGGCTGTCAAAACTCTGAAGTATATTTTAAAATATAAGTAAGCACAATTTAAGTATGCTTGTCCATAATTTACCTTTTTATAAAATAATACTTTTATGTTTAGCGAATATGAACATAACAGACAAAACCCCATTTAAATTTACCCTTATATTTTACACAGTGTGCTTAAGAATAAGCAGATTGGTAGCTAGCTGGCATAGAAGAGAATTTGGACTGTGACTTTATTTTAAGAATAAGCTCCTTTTAATTTACAGGTGTCTTCATCCCAAAAAACTGCTGTTAAGAAATAGTTACAACTAAATCTCACACTGATATCTTTTTTTTTTTAATTAAAATGATGAATTATAACATTTTGCCTAGTTAAGAGTAATGAGAATAATGTTTAAAGATTTATTATCCTTGTTTATTTAAGTGTTTTAAAATTTCTTTATACTCATCATGGATCAAAAAGTATAATTTCTTGTCACTGCTTATTCTTGGATTCTTTTACACAGAATGGAGTCAAGCTAGGAGGACTAAAATAAACATTTCAGATTGTGTTCAGAAATTACAAATAGATGAATAATACAAAGGTTGATCTCTGTTCTATAAACAGCCTCCACTGTCTTTGATGGGTATTCTCTTGCATGCCTGAGTAAAAAAAACATGGCTTTTAAATTTTATTACATGGAATTGATTTCAACATTGAGATATTCTCTCCAGTGTTCTTGTGCCATTTATTATCTCTTAAGGTTTGTGCTCAGCATCAGTGAGTGACAATTTCTTTGAAAAAAACAAGTAAGCTTCTTGACAGAAGTTCCTACTTGCCCTTTTTGTTAAGGAATGGAATTAAGAATTGACTTTTATAGGCAGTGTTGCTCTCATTCATAGCCAATAAGCTTGTCACCTGACTTCATAAGTGTCCTATATCATGTCAGTGATGGTGTCAGCTATCTCATGTTAGCTGGAGATGCAAGAATACTTCTTCCCCTGAGAGTGAATGGTGTAGTTGTTCCCTCCTAGGAAACAGCATACTTGCTTTCAAGCTGCTGAAAAGTTATATAGCAAAAAATGCAGAGACAAATCAAAGTATATCAGTAACCACGACACAAATTCATCAGGTAATTTTCACCTATACTCAACAACTATAGTGCTCAAGTTTTAGTAAAACTAGAATTCCTTAAATGTCAGTGAGCATACTAACTATTTTCACTTCTGATCCAACTTTCACAAGTCACTCGTAAACAGTGAAACGTAAAGCATGTGAGTGAAAAATGGAATTGTTGACTTACCTATTTGTCCTTTCTTCTTCAGACAGATTTTACTATTAGTGAGAAAAGCCTTAATGTGCAGAGACAGAGAGGAACTCTTATCTAATGAAATGTTATTTCTACATACATGTGCTTCACTCCTTGGAGAAAAATCTCAAAGAATATAAAATCACGAGAAATAATACCAAAAAATTACTATAAGCTACAAGAACCACAGCTCCCTTTTTTCTTTGATTTCTTTTTCTTGTTCCATGTCTTGGTCTTCATCCTGTGTCTTGTTGCTTCAAGACTGCCTAGACAAATAACTGCTGAAGTATTCTTTGCACATTTCCCAAAGGGGACTGCATCTCAGAAAGCCAACTTTATCTTGATGTCTCAACTCAACAGAGTAATATCTCCTTTGAAGTGACTTGTCGGATGGATTGAGGCCTAGAAATCAGCTGGAAGGGAGCATAAGTTAACCTCTTGACATGTCATCCAAAAAAGCAATATGTTTGGATGGAAATTTTAACAGCTACCTGAATATAATTCATTAAAGTTATTGTCAAGAAGAGATAATAAGGAAGCAGTTATGTGGTTCCAGTAATAAGCTACTGAGTGCTTAAAATGTTATGATAGATGTTTCATGAATTTTAATAGACATAAATGCAAAATGTGCTCGATACAGAGTAAGTGCTTTTAATATAAGAAACTGCTCATCAGTGACACGCACTGGGTAGGTGTTTTTAATGTTATCAGCTCTTCAAAAAAAGCACATTGAAAAATGAATTACTGTTCTTATAACATTAATAAAGAATAATGTTGTAGCTAAGTGCTTGCTAGACTTCTTCATCAAGATTGAACCTATGAATTGATGATCTGTTGCAGAGAAGTGAAGAATCTATAAAATAGCCTACCTTTCTGAAACAGTCAAACAGCTGAAACTAATAAATACTTATACAATGGTTTTTTTACAGATGCAGTAAAGGAGGGGCTGTCAAAATGCCACAGATGACTCAGAAACCATGTTCTGTGAACTCATATTTATGCAAATAGGCAGATAACTCAGCTTCTGTACTACATATGAAAAACACAAAAGCTCTACGCTCTTGTACTGTTCCCAACTGTCTATAATCACATTTTCCCGATCTTAATTCTTAAAGAGTAAGATAAATGCTTGTGAGGAATTTATTCCATATTTGCAGCAGAACAAATATATAAATGTACCAAAATAATTTTAATTTATGCAAAATTTTAATTTGCCACCCTTTTCATTTCCTCCCTTTCTTCTTTCTTTCTTTGATTAAATAAAAGGTAATCAAGCTTTCCCTAAGCAGCTTGGCTCTCCTAATCACAGAAAACTGAGAAATAGGATCAGATCTGACTCTCACTGAAATTAATAGCACTTTTTTAATAATGTAGAAGCGTTCTATTCATAATATCTATTATTATGAGAGGGACTGAAAGAAACTTGGCAATTCACCTCAACGTGTGTTAGACCTACTGCAATGTTCACTAGCTGTGTTAGTGAGAATCAGACATCACATTCAAATTTCACTCTTTGATTCTGTTTTCCCTTTTCCCTGTTTTTTAACTCATGTATATCCATTTTATTAAAAAATTAAACACAAGTTATTAAATGAATTCTTTACGAGTATATATTAGGTCAGAATGATGACTGTGAGCATGTTATGTATTGATCAGAAAAGCAGTATCTACCTGCAGAGAGATGGCAATTTGTTTGATTTTCCTTGAAAAGTTTTCAAGATAAGCACAGTATCTCTGATTTAGTAAGGTATTGTATTTGGAAAAACAGTCTTATGTATTTTCTTAGTACATTTAAATGCTTTCTGAACTACACTAGTAATGATTTTGGTATCTTTTTGCACAGATTTCTTTGGAAAAAAACCCTTAACTTTCTATCCCCTGAAAATAACCCTTCCAACTATAATATTTTAATAGAAAGACTGGAGTATTTCTCTATAGAATTTTCACTGATAAGCACTTTTAAATGCTTTCCACAAATATATAAATAAAGGTTTATCACAAGAGCATTACATATTAGAAACATAGAATTCTAAGAAACAATGGCAAAAAAAAAGTGAAAAGAAAAGTCTTTTTACATTGTCTGATCGTATTTTTAATCTGTGTATAAATTTAGAAACATTATCAACTGATCAGTGCTGAATTACTGTTATTTTTTCCTAATGCTGAATGCCACAATGACTTTCTTTACAAAGAGCTACAGACCAAAATTTCTTTCCAGAAAGCTCTTAGTACTAAGTCAAATAGCAACTTAATTAATGGTTATCCTAATTTGACTGGATTTGTCAGTAATTAGGAGCTTTTTTTTTTTTAGATTTTGTTGAAATATTGGTTTGTGCCATCTGCTACCATCTGTGTGGTAATTTTCATAGAATCTGATTACAAAGTTTAAAATGACTGTCTTTATATCCCAGTTGATGATAGATTTATATATTTTTTCCAACCTTAATGGTTCTATGAGTCTATGATTATTTTCACTAGCAATTTCCTGTTTGCTCTGAATATAGGGTATAAACTAGTGATAAAAGCATTAGGAAAAGAAGGTGCAAAATAAGAGGGGAAATGGTGCAGAAGACCAGCTAGTTCAGCACCGTGCTTTCAAGAGCAGCACAGAAAAGCAGGACTGCTCTATAGTAATCACTACGCTAACAGTCACAGCTTCCAGTGACAGACTTCTTTGGGACTACTGGAACTAAAGAAACTGCCTTATCACAGGAAGTCCTTGATGTATTTCCATTTCAATTAAAAAAAAAAAAAAAATCGAACTATCAACTTCCTGCTGCTTCTTATGGCTGTATAATCATATATTTATAAAAATACATTCATATCCTCTCAGGCAGTTTTTTTTTTCCTAGCTTGCCTAGCTGCTCCATGTAGGAAAGCTAATCCATACTTGTAATCCTCCCTGTTGCAGTGACCTGTATTCCTCCTATTTAAGCTAATCATGAGGAATGAGAACTAAACACACATGCAGCTTTCAAGAAGTGGAGAAACAATGAATGCATAATAACATAATGCTGCTTTCTGTTCTGGTCTTACCGGAACCCCATAGCTACTAACATCCATTGGGAATCCTGGTCACTTCTGAGCACTGAACTGTTTTACAAGAGCTGTTTACAATGACTGCACAATTTCTTCAGCTCAGTGCTAACAAACTCCATTGCTGCACTTGCATAATTAAGGTTACTTTTTCTAGCATGAGTTACTTTGTGCATATTTAATTCCACCTACCATTTTACCATCCAGTCATGGAGCATTTTGAAACCCTTCAGAAAACCCTCACATGCAGCACTTCATTTGATTTTCCTAAATAATCTCATTACATTTGCAAATAATATCATATCAGTATTCATCTTCCTCTCTCAATTATTTATGAATATGTTAGTAGAGATTCCTGTGGAATCAGTTTTAGGGAGCAGTAAAGCAGAGTTTTACTGTGAAATGACTGCCATTGCAGCCCAGTTCACCAATATGAATGATATTACATTAGCTTTTATATATTCTTCTCCAGAAGAAAATTGTATTCAATTGCTTTGCTATTACTGATTAGAACAGCATTCCTCATTACCCCCACAAGATATGACTGTAACACCCACTTTCTGTCATGGAAAAAAATTATGAGAATAATTTAAATCACCAGTCCTGAAATGTGATTAAGTCATCTTGCTTCTCAAAAGCTCAATGAGAAAAACATAAAAGTAAAATAAGAGAAATTTAGGATCTGATATACATGAAAAAGTTACTTTCAACTGCTTCTTCCCATTAAAATATTTAAGAGGCCTAGTCTACTTCTTCTGAAAAGTCCTTTTATGAAAGATTTGATAGGGCCAGTATGAGCTAAACACACACAACTCCCTTGCATATAAATCAGGATCTATTAATTCAAGAGAATCTATTCTTATAGATCTAGCACATCCTGGAGGCTGCTTCGTCCCTATTGGTAAAATGAGAGGCTACATGCTTGCAGCAATATCTGCTTCCTACCCTCCAAGAGTCCTCTTGTCATATTTAGTATTTTAGATGATCTCCTGCTCCCTGCTCTCCTTTAAGAGTTTAGGCTGAAGGATCAGAGGGAACAACTTCAGTCCATTCCAGACCATTCCCTTGGGCTCTGCTTGTAAAATCTTGGCAGTATACTAATGCTCAGAGCCAGATGATATGGAATATAGTCCCATATATACACTAAACTGACAATTATCTATACCTGGCATGGCAAAAATTAAAGTATCCACTGAAATATGACAATGGAAAGTCTTCTATTTTTCATCAATATTAAAGTAAGTTTCTGAAAATATTTATGTGGCAGTGCTAAAAAAGCAAGTCTTTATCTGAAAGTCAGTCTAATCATTTTCCACCACCAATTAGGGCAACTACCCTCACTGTATGTATTATCAAATTTACTTAAATAATCACGTGTTTAAGCTTTTACTGTTACCTTTTTTACTGTGGCTATTGCAGAGTACACTGCTGTACGTTGAGAAAGCCACAAATATACTACTAATATATATTTGATTAGTGAGGCCCCTGTAAATCAGTTATATCTGTAAAGTACCATGAGTAGAATGTGGGACTTAAAAAGATAAAAATAATACAGATGAAAAGAGTGAAAAGAAAGGAAAGAAGAATACACACAAAAAAAGAAAACATCTGTTTTCTAGCAAGAGAACTTGAAATGATATTTTATTGACAGTCTGCCAAAAGACTAATGGCAATTTTCCCCTCTGTTAGCTAAGAAAGAGCAAACACAGATGAGGTTTTATAAGCAGCAAGTAGAATGCAGGCACAGAAATAAACTTTATTGCTGTCCTTCATGTAGGCGGGAAGCACTGATAGAGCAAAGCCTTCGGTACCCAGTAGATGACCTTGAAAGCTTTGTCAGTAGGGAGAAAGTAAATATGATAGACCCTTTAATGGTCAGCCAGCATATCTAAAGCATTTATTTTAACTTTAATGAAGGTTTGAGCTTTAGTTTGCTGTGTTAATACGGAAATTGTCTCCCATGCCTCAGATAAGCAAGTTCAGGCCTGAGCTAGAGAAGAACTTACAAGGACCTCACCACTGGCACTGAAAAATACGTGCAAGACTCTTCTTGAGATCGCTTTATAATAAGCTAGTTGATTCAAATTTTCTTATGCCCTTTATTAGTTCAAGGTTTTAGGTTTGTTGTTTCTTTAGTTGTTTTTTCTTTTTTTTTTTCTTCTTAACAACTGCATAAGGAAGAGGTAAAAATGGCAGCCGTTTAGATGACTTGAGTATTTCTGTATATCTGCAAGATTTCTGTATTTAACAAAACATATGTTTTAGCTGAGAAATCAGCATATCACAAGACTGACTTTCTCTCTGTGAGAGAGCTCACACTCAGAAGTCCATTGTGCCTTTACTGTTAATTTCTTTGAGTCCTCTCTCAAGACAGAATAAATCCATATGAAATTTCACAAAAAGCCGCAAAATAAAATAGGTTGCAAACTTTTCTTAGCTTAAGTGAATGGTCAAAAAGCACAGCATCCCTTAGCTGGTATGTATGCTCTTCATGATACCCAATGGCTTCTCCTCATGCCTAAAATTCCCTAAAACTAGGTCTCAAATCTCAAATATTTTCTAGGTTCAACTTACAGCTTGTTTTTTGAGCCAAATTCAGGAGAAAAGAATAGTTGTGCCGTATATAAATGAAGGTACACGTTTACCCAGAAACCTTTCCAACATTTCCCTTCAGTTGTCTGAAAGATCACTTCCTTAACTGGTACAGATTAAGCATTCCACATCTCAAGAAGTGATGTTTCTGCCTTCCTGTAAATAACTTGCACTTTCCCAGGAGGTCCTTGCTTAGATGTAGGTTAAATGAATTAATTTTGGGACAGCATAAGTCTGTGTTGCTGAAAAAAAAGCAATCTGCTCTCTTTACCAGAGGTTATTTTTCTACTGTCCCTGCACCATTCCTGCCTCCCCCATATCCTGTTTTATACTACAACAGGGTCAGAAAACTGCAGGAAATTAACAATTTTGTTAATGGGTCACTTTAGTCAAATTCACCACATAGACACTTGAACATTTGTGTTGGTAGCAAAGCCATGGGCAATGTAAGAGCAGGACTGGCAGACAGGAAGACAGAAGAACATAATTTTTAAAGTACTTGAAAATTTTTTTAAGAGATAGATGAAATTCTGCAGCACAAACCCCAAAGAATGGTATGCACGCATTTGAAAAATGATCAGCAGTGGCCCTGCTGGTTCCCTTTACATTCCCAGCTAAGTCACTCATAACATTTAAGGAGTGAAGATCACTTTCTCAGAAATATTTTTGAGTCTTAACATCTGTCAGCACGTGGGAAAATACCCACCGCATATTTCTGAGTTTTCATAAAAAACCCGAGTCATAGACCTCGCCCTGGGTGCACCCAAGATTACAAGTGAGGGCAAATTACAAATTACAAGTGAGCTACTACTTTTCTCCAGAGCAGATGGGCAAGGTGACTGGGGGAAGAGGTGAATGGCTTTGCCATCACTCTCCCAGTAAGCCAGTTAATGTGATGGGGCTTACATAGTATAACTTGGTATATATAATGGTACAAATAATTTAACAGAGAATGAGAAATCAGAAGCATCTTTCATAACTGGCTTCTGCGGCTGTATAGAAGAAATTATGTTCTATCCCTTAATTACTTTAGCTCTCCTGATTATGTTTTGCTTTCAAACCTGAAATTTTTTCCTAGCTGAGCTGTTTTCAACCTTGCTTCACAACACAGTGCATAAAACAAGACATAGGATGGTATTAGTGCAGCTTCAGGACTCCAGTGAGAGTCTCTCAGTAAAGAAGCAATTTTCCTTTTTTTTGCATGCTTTCTGTTAGCAACTCATAGATTGTAATCAGAATTTGATTGAAAAAGGCCAGGTATCTTTTTAGTTTTGTGGCACTGTCCTGTTTTTAGGAAACTATGTGAAAAGAGGTCTTTAAACTTATATTGCTGAATGAGAAATAGTCCAATGACTTCCTGTTCTAAATCTGCAAAGTATAGGCAAAATTTTAAAATAATTATTTATAATTATTTCAAATTTTATGCCACCATCAGAGGAGAGTCCCTCACTGAACTTGCAGTGAAAGTAGCCTGCTGATTTGCTGCATGTTCTCTATGGTAAAGCTCTATTGCATATTTTTAGTGGGCTGTCAGTCATACCTAATTAGAAAAAAATCAAACTCTCACCCAATTCACAAGTGCTATGTAAGAAAACAGGCCAAATAAAAAATCTTACATTTTGCGTGGAGCTAAAAAATTCTATAATTTTAACGATTTTTCACTACCAATGACAGTAAAAATGGAACAAATAGTATATTCCAATAATTCTTTTCACCAGATAGTAAGAAGTAACTACATGGAAATGTATGAATGATTTGCTTATCACAGTAGATTTTGGAATATCCATAAGACCACAGCTGTAGATTCGGAAAATATATGAATGATTTGCTTATCACAGTAGATTTTGGAATATCCATAAGACCACAGCTGTAGATTGTGGACTTTGTAATAGAATGCAGTTTTACAAGCAGTAGCTTTCAAAAGGATGTATAGTCTTCATTTAAGATTTTTCTCCTGCTTAAAATTCATGTGCAAACTGAAAATATACTGTAATTGAACACCATTGTTGGTTCTTTAATATATACGGTTTCCCTCTTATTTACCAGTAATCTGACAGAGCCTCTTGTCATGCCCTGGATTTGTAGAGTACTTTGACAAGAAAGAAATGCTTCAGTAACAGGTGTTGCATATGCCAAACAGAATAATTTAATCATCTGTAATGAGCACATCTGCAGAACAGGAAAGTTTTAAAAGATGAACATAGAAAACAAGGAAAAAAAAATGAGGATTATAGAGAAGAACAGAGAAATGAAATCGAATGAGAAAATAAAAATGAGAGGAAAAATAAATGACATAGAGAACGGATGAATAAGTAGATTGACAAAAGAAGGAGAGGTGCATGTAAATACAATCTGTGAAGGGGCACTTCACTGGAAGAGTAAGCAGAAAATCCTCAAACCCCAGTATACTCTTCCTAATTGAAAAAGGTAGACACCCAGCTAGCAAAGCTGGTTCACACATTCCCTGGAGAATTATATACATGTATACTACCACAGTACTCTCTACTCCCTAACATTCTGCAATTCATAACAATTTCTTGTGACAGTCCCACATTTGAGTGTAACTGAATTCAATGTGATTTTTCTGTGAATTATTGCCTAGAGAAGCAAAACTGTGTACTAGAAAAGTGACCTAAATCTCTCCTGCACTGTGTGCCACTAGTTGAGCAATCTTTCACAGCAGCATTCAAAAAAGTATTATCCTGTATCTTTTCATATTGAGCAAAAGTATCAGATTGGAAAATGAGAGCCAGCTATATACCAGTTAACATTATTAATATTATACAGTATCAATTAATGAAAACCCTACAGTCCTACTCTACTGACTCATATAAAAATCTAGAAAATTTATTTTCAGAAACGATAGCAACACAATATAAAAAATGCTTAAACCCCAAAAGATGAAATGACACGTAGGAGTGCACATGTCTGTGACATAGCAAAAAGCATATTGCATAATAAAACCCGTAGCCTTTAGAGCTACAGGTACTTGGATTTTTTCAGATTCTAATGCTTTGGAAGCATTAAAAGTGTGAAAAAAATGGAATTTCATTTAAGTCAAGATATTAGCTCTTAACATTGCAGTAGTGAAAAATAGGGAAATGTAGCACACCTGTATTTGTTCACAAATCATTCAGAAACTCTTATTGAACTGTAACGTAAATTTTATAGGATGAAGTCCCGTCTTTAAGAAATACTAGGGAAATATCCCATTCACTTCAACAGGATTCACTGCTGTTTATAATTAATGCTTTATAGTTTGTAATTAAAAGGTAACAATTACTCCCTTCACTGAAAGGGAGAGTTGGTTTGGCGTTTTTTATTTTATTTTTTTAATAATTTATTCTTAGTCAATTTTTAAGGATTAGCTTATCAGTTTTGTATATAATATATAGGAGCTGTATAGCCATCAACTTAGTTTTTACAGAATGACTAATGTCAAAAAATGCTGTGCATTCATGTTATTTGAACCAACAGAGTTCACTGCAGTCTTATTTTAAAATTAGTTCCTCAGCCAAGAACCCTAATACTGAAACCATAGCAGCTATTTCTGTTCATAAAATAACTTTTCCCCTTTCTTCTGGTGTCAGCTGCAACATTAACCTACGTGTACCTGTCGTTTAGAAGGACCATTTATTTCACTGCCTGACAGACAATTTTGTTTTGTAAGCTTGCAGGTCTGAAGAGCACAATGAAGTGATTTAAAGATGTACAAAACCAACACTGCAGCAATGGTATTTTCTGACCAACATGAGAGAGAATTTTGAGTGGTGTAAGGTTTTATGAGGATACAAATCTTCCAGCCTGGCACAAAATATTCAGTATGCTACACAGTTCCACACAAACAGCATGAACAGTCTCCATAAGATTATTAATGAGAAACAAGCTCAGTAGTGAGCTGATATCTGATTAACATTTTGAAATATTAAAATATTCTGTACTTCAAACAAGGAAGACCACAAAATGCCACCTCTTCTGCAAGACAGGACAATAGATAAAGGTGAAGACATGACCAAGTGTAGAAAAAATTGCTACCAAAATCTTGGCTCTGTCCAGCCAACAGTTATTCATTTGATCTGTAGTGAGCAGAAGACAGGCTTCAGGATGCACTCAAGGCAAAATGAGAGGAAGAGGTGCAGTGTTTTATTCACAAGGTCAAAGTAGGATAAGGTGCTTACATTCACATCTTCCTTTTTCTTCTCTCAAGCTTGTTTATGTTTAGTTTAACTTTTTTTTTCCAAAGCTATCTCTCCAAATTCAAGCCAGATAGCTTCATCCTGACCTTACCTCTGTTACCAGTCTGTTATATTAACATGACTAACTTCTAAGCAAAATCCCATTATGTTGCCTAATAATCAAGCATTTTTTAAGGACTGCTAAGAGCAATAATTCTTCATAATCTAAAAATTAAAACATGTTATCTGGTTGTTGAAAAAGCACAGTGAGTGCAGATAAGAAAATATTGCAGTACTTACCATACTGAAAGCTCACAAAACCCTGTTCAGTACACAAGCACCAAAGGGAGATGGAACTAATCACGAAAGTTCAATTCTAATAACAAAAAGACTACAAACAAACTGCAAAGAAAAATAACTTATGAGTATTTTATATCAAGGATATTTTGTAGAGACGTTATGCTGCTTTTGTATGAGAACAAGAAGAACTTATAACTGCTAATTCAATCCAGTACATATATTTCTCGCCTTTGCAATCCCCTAATTGGAGGCTTATTACTTTGTGTTTGCAGATTCTCTTTTGATCCAAAACTTGCTTAAAAATGAAACCTAGAAACCATTTAAATTTATTTTTATGACACACCGTTTAGTCCAAAAGAGATTAAAAAATGAAAACACCTGTTATATTGTGGCTTTATTCCTGGGGTTTTCCCTATGTTAGTAATTCTGTTTTCAAAGGGATTTTCTGATTTTAGTAAGGAAGTTAAGAAAAAAAGCACTATTGCTTTTCTAGGGAAAAAGGAATTTACAAGCAGCAGGAAACCTCATTACATTTCTGCTCAAAAAGCTGTTTGTCTTACATTTGGAAAGCTTTTTCTCATTGGGACTTCTTCAGTATAAAAAACCAGTGTCCTTTGGCAGACCAACAAAATGTTTCTTAGATTTTTCATGATGTTTTACATTTTAGTAAGTGGCAATAGAAAATATTTGTGCTTATAAATGACAAAGTTTTACTTTTTAAGTTTATTTTTTTATATTAAAGGAAGCTATCTTTATGTCTTTGTACCTACAAGCATTTTCTTTATTCTATTGAAAAGTCTGTCTGGATTTAAGTATGGTTTAGATTAAAAATTTGTCCCGAGAAAACTCTGCTTTTTAATACAAATGCTGTAATTTTGTCTTGTAAAATCATTAATAGTAAAAACTATTAGCAAATTATAAATTATAACTGCAGATCCTTGTTTTTCTCTGTGGATTATAAAACAATTAAGGAATGTTATGTTAATGTCTTTTAACTATTAACAACTACAAATTACACCTGTGGAGTTTGTTTTTTTGTTTTTTTTTTCTATTTGCATAAAGCCAGTGCTCTGGCCTGCAAAACCTGTTAAGAAGGGAAGGAAAAAAACAACCCAAAACTCAAGTCTACCATACTTACTATCAATAATATTGTTGACACCATTCAGGAATTCCATAGACTCAAAATAAAATCACAGTCCTTTTTCTCCTTTCAGAATATAGCCTCTTAATCCAAATAATATCAGAGAAGTTAAAATTTAGTCCATTCATCTGGCAAATGTTTCCCTCTGTTTCATAAACATGCATATCATAGAGAAAAATTGTTCAATTTAAGGTTTTTTTACATGATTAGAGTGTAAAAAATCATCATAAAAATATGGTTATTTTCAGACTTAATAATGTCCTTATTGCAATGTATCACATTTACATAAACCAAAGATTTAGCAAAACCAATATGCTATAACCAGCCAGCAAATACAGTTAATTGTCTTGGAGAATTATAAATCCAAATTTTTGTGGTATAAACAATTATGTCCCAACAGTCTCACCACAAGCTGAAGGCAAAATGTCAAGAAGGCTAGAAGGTGGACACAGGGGAAGAATGTGTGACAGCTTATCAGAAATGCTGGTTCAAAAATTCTATGGCTACTGTAAATAAAATAGCTCATCTAGAATAATACAGTACTACAGGTACCATTTCCTCTATGTTTGTTTACAAACTGTAGAATACTTTTTAATATTTTAGCTCAAGTTATGTCCTATGGGAAGGACATAAAATATATGCTAGAGTATATGATGACTTTTTACACAATGATAATTAATCATCACATTTAATTAATAAATTATCGAGTGCTTGCAAGCTGTCCACAGTCTTTTTCATCTAGTTTGCATATTTTATAATGGTGGAATAACATTTTAAAAAGTTTGAATAGGCACTTACTGGAATTACAGTTAATCCTGATACAGTCTAGATGGGGAAGAATAGATGAAAAATGAAAATTTATCCTTCAAGGTAATAGCTGCAGACATCCAATAAAATCACAGTCCACCCTTCCGGGGACAGACACATGCAAATATGGCCACTCCATATCATCAGTCTTTACATACTGTTATAACCCAGATATACTGCGATAAATCTTTATAAATAGAAACGACAAATAGGGTAAAAATGGCCAATTTCAAACAAAGCTACATGGTGACAAATCTAAGTGAAAAATCAGGATTAAAAGTCAAAGATGCTTAACTGAGGCAGGCTGCAACTTTCTCCCCATCTGTGAAAGAACAGGTATTTTTTCTCAATGCAATTAAAAAGTGCTCCGTCACAATGGGTCATAGAGCAAGCCAGGCCACAATCAGACATCTTGGACAACTTGTGGATAGTATACCTCAAAGGTTTATCTTCAAAAACTAAGTATTAATATTACTTAGGCCTGCAAATAAGGTTTTGTGGTTTTTCATATCCTTAATGTATAGATTTAAGAAATGAACCGTGACTACTTTAAAGCTACATTAACACACAGGGAAAAAAAAAGTCACATATTTATAAACATTGATTAGAGAACGAAAAGAATCCT
Source organism: Empidonax traillii (assembly GCF_003031625.1). NCBI lineage: Eukaryota > Metazoa > Chordata > Aves > Passeriformes > Tyrannidae > Empidonax > Empidonax traillii. Next base: position 31,326 of record NW_020955468.1, on the reverse strand, counting down.
TTATATTTTGAGATTATGTTCTTGCCTGACTAAAAAAAAAAAAAAAAAAAAAAAAATTAAAAAAAAGGGAGCATTGGAGGGAGAAACAATATTGCTTAGGGCATAGATTTGTTTACTCTTTATTTACTTTCACAAACTATAGAAGTAGGTGGAGGCTGCTGTTTTGTATGTAAAGAGAATAACCTGATCTGTCCGCAATCATCAGCTGAGCTACCTGCATTTATTTATTACTGGGAAAAAAAAAAAATCTAAAATCTACACCACGCTACTTGATTTGTACTGCTACTCCTGGTTTATACCTTTGAGGAACAGATATACCATCAAACCTAGATTTTGTTTCCATATAGCTGAGTTTGTCATGTGTCGTCAACCGCATCAGAAAAGTGGTTGCAAACAGCCAAGGAGCAGCACCTGCACACCCCCTTTACAGAAAGCACTGGGGAGCCTCCCCACCACAGCCTGCAGCAGCCCCCAATCCACACTGGAGGGGACTGCAAGAGTCAACTGGGATACCCTTTGCTTCTCCTTCTCCCTTCTGATAGCTGAACACCGGGGCAGTATTTCAGTGAGCAACGCTTTCATGAAGTGGAGGCTTGGGTGATTATTTTCTCACCCCCACTCATGCTTTCTAGAAGTCATTTATCTGCAACTAAAACAATAAAAGATTTTATTCCCTTTAAAAATAGCGTTCTGCTGAATGGGAATGGCTGCACAGAAAGTGCATTTTCCTCAGCATATTCCTGTTCTCTTTCAGGCCCTGACTCGGACTTATTCATAAGCATGGCAGAAGTGCTTTTATTACTTTCCTTATTTTCTTTTTTAACTACAGAAAACCATACCCTAACATTTTGTCCATATTTTTAACACTGAAACCAATTTTTTTTCTGTAAAAGGGCTTGTGCCTCCTGTGTTCACAAGGCTGTTTGCTGAGGGCCGCAGTCTTTGGGCATTGAAGGGTTGTGTTATCATCTGATACTACAAAAATACCACTACAGAATTTCTTAAAAAAGAAGAGATGGATTTACTATAGATTTGACACCTAAAAAAAGGAGACCAAGAAATCCATCAGTGGCAATATCTAACTGCAACATTTCTAGTCTTAAAACTAGAAAGTCTTTGATATATTTTCATGTTGTACATTAACTGGTGGAGGTAAAACTGAATTGACCTACATACACATTGTTTCTGCTTGCACATTTAAGTTGTGGAATTAATACTGTGAAGAAGTTGTGGAAGGAGATCAGCATTCCACAATGAAGAATAATTATTTAGCCCAAAAATACCACTGATGAATTTGTCTTCTTTTTTTAGAATACACAATAGTACAAAAATATTGTGATGGATTATGTTAAGACTAAATAAAGAATACAAAAATGCAAAAGAAAACAAAAAAAATCATAATAATGTAATAATGGCCATGTACTGGTGTATGTACATACGCAAATGTTGCATTGACATGTGTTTATATATCACTTCAGTTTACTTTTAATGTTAAAACAGGCTGTTTTGTAGATGTTTGCAAGCAAAAAGAAAAATGCAAAGAAAATGTTAATTTCTTGGAGGAAGAGGTTGTTACCTAGGTTGACCGTTAGCTTAACTCGTCCTGCATCCAACTCTAAACGAAGGGTATCTGCAGATTCCCTGGAAGTTGTTGCCATTAAAATGCCATAAGCTCGCTGAGACCTGAACCGTAAAGAAACATCTTCGGCCTCTGTGTGCATCACAACAGGGAGCTGTATTTTCATAAACATACTTCCATCATAGCTTAAAATTGTTGCCTCTGAAAACATAAGGGAGAAAATCAGTTATTAAAGAATCATACTCTGTCTACCGAAGCACCTTGAAGATGGCAAATGTATATTGACTTAGCACGACACAGAAAAATTAGATATTACATTTCATTATTATTACTGAGAAACATAAGCAAAGTTGGGTTTGGGTTTTTTTAGGTTTTTCCCTTGTTTTGTTTTGTTTAAGAGTTATATCCTGGTGCTTTTTGAAGAAACTAAATTGCTCCTTAATGACGCAGTCAGTCATGTATGCATCGTCAATCAGATTGGTAAAATCACATACAAAGCAATACTTGAAAAACTAGGCCTGAACAACTCAAAATAGGTCAAAGCCAGTAAAAGACATTCAGTTATCCTTACAGCCTAATAAAAGGCCATGTCTGACTGTCATTCATCTGGATAACCACCTTTAGGATTGTTCATGTATAAACCTATCAGCATTGCTACCACCACAGTTACAATTATCATTCAGTTAGCAAAAAGCCTCCTAAAAATGGATAACTGTGCCCAGCATGGTTTGGATGGGGCACAGATTGCTTCATGACTACAAAAATTGTGGTATAGAAGCAAAAATGTGTACATGAAGATTATGACAGCCTCAACAAGAGGATGGAGACTAGACCTGGCATATTGAGGGTAAGATCTTAAAACCCCCGAGACGAGCAAGTAACCGTCACTTTGAGACATTACAGGAAACCCTCCCGGCGAGAGGCCCTGACACAGAGCAATCACAGTCTGTTAGAGCCCAGAGCAACCAGCTACAAGTCTTCTTCTCCCAGCTTCCAGGCTGGTAACAAGACGGTAGCAAAAAGACTGCATTTCTGCTCACAGGGAGACACTGTGGTTCCTGGAAAGCAAAGAGAATGTATTTCTGAAATGTATTAGTAAGTCCTTTCTTGCAGGACAAACAAACATTGCGACCAGTTAACCACCACAGCCTTTGGAAATGGCTCTTAGGGTTGTTGACAATGGCATATCATGGTGGAAGAAGCTGTGAAAGAGCAACATCCTCCATCCAAACACAACAGTCAGTGGGCAGAACACCGGTAGGCTCTGCAGAAACACACAAAACTATCCATTCTTCCTAACTAATATCTCTACCTGAGTGGCAAAATACACTGTCTGAATGTGCCCTGTTTTTATGCACATCTGATTGTTTACCTAGCACTACCTCACTAGAGACCTTCTAGCTTCTTCCATTCTTTAACTCAGAAACTCTCCATCTCAGAAATGGGTGAAGAGTTAGATGACGAAATCGAAACACAGTGCTACAGAATTTTTCTTAGAAAAAGGTACAATTCTGAGGGCACCTCAACTTACTGAATAAAATGTCAGTTACTTGACCAAATGACCAACGAGCAGAAAGAGAAGACAGCAGAGAACACCTATGGGAAACATCCCTCTGCTTCAATTTGCTGCAGTATAATGGAGACACTTTTCTGTAACAAAGGTGTATTATGGTCTCAACGTGCAATAATATTTTCAAGGAATAATAATACTGATACTAACTTTAGCAAGTATCATAACTAAGTTTGTCAAAACTGTTTCCATTGCATATCTTGTATACTGTTAAAGACAGATAAGCTCTTCAAGACTTCTAGCCTACACGATACATAGAAGGACAAAAGGCTCCACTAATTCTGTAAGAGGCAAAAATGATAGATAATATTTTCATTAATGGAATCATAAAAGGGTTTGGGTTGGAAGAAGCCTTAAAGATCCTCTAGTTCCAAATGCCTGCCATGGGCAAGACCACCTTCCATTAGATCAGGTTGCTTCAAACCCCATCCAACCTGGCCTTGAACACTTCCAGGGATAGGGCATCTGCAGTTTCTCTGGGCACCCTTCTCCTGTGTAAAGAATTTTAGACTTCTTTAATACAAATTGGAGAAAACAGTTTGATTTTGGAAAAAAAGGGATTACTAATATTGATGTGAAAGTCCTTAGATGTAAAAGGTTAGAAGAACCCATTGACAGGTTTGATGATTTGTATCTATGCACGTAATGATATTTTCATCATATTCAATACCTAAAATTTTTTGGTGAAGCAGGTTAAATACTTGCAACAGTCTGAAAAGAGATTTCAAGTCAAAGAGTTTTCAGTGGAAGGTGATTTGCTTTTTGACTGTTTGGGGTTTCTATTTGTTGGTTTGGGGTTTAGGTTTTCTTGTGTGTTTGTTTCTTCCTTTCTTTCTTTTGAGGGGAGCAGGGAGTGAAAGTCACAAGCTCATTCTTATATCTATGTTACAATTATATTACAACTCATTCCTACGTCTAGCTGTCTAGCCTGTGCATAAAAACTCACAAGATCTTTATCAAGGTAAATACGATTTAGATAAAGAATTCTATCAAAAAGGCTAAAGTTACATGCTAATGTAAAAGAATATAAAAGGTATTTTATATGGTCTATTAAAAACCACTGTATTAATAGTATTCACAGTATTCATATACAGAGCAAACCCAACATTTAGCAACACTAGAAGTCTTCAGGTAACAAATTATCCTAAGATAATGTAAAAGAAAGTTGTCAGAGTCAGCATGGTTACAATTTGCCAACTTTCCTATAATTATCCAAGTTTTTTAGAAAATTACATAAAAAGGAGAGAAGGAACTGTCTTAATTTAATTGGAGATGACCTGTGAGTATTTAACACTATGGTGAACAGACCTGATGTGATTAGATACTCAATCCTCCTAAACCAGACTGTGCCAGTTATTTTGGAAACAGATGTTCCAAGAACAGACCAAGGATACTGAACAGAAGAGCAAATGACTTAAAACCTCTGGGCAATGAGGAAGCTCCCTCATGTGAACTAGCTCCTTTCAATATGGGGAGTTCCAAGTCATCAGTTTTCTAAATTCAAAGGTATCACAGGGGAAAGAAAAAAAACCAAAACAAACCCCAAACAACAAACAAAGTAAAAACAAACGCAAAACTGGTGAGAATTAATTGCTAATTTGCAAGGCCTGGTTAGTAAGATGGTGAGCTGAATGACGAGAGGCACCAGTTATGCAAACCTTAAAGGGATGATTTGTCCTTTTTTTTTTTTTTTTTTTTGCTTTGGACCAACTAATTCCAAGGAGGTATTTATCTCATCTTTATTTGAAACCTACATGGATAAATGTTCTCATATAAATGTTGTCAGAAAGTCTTTTTCCTCTTGTTCAGCTTTCTTTTAATTATTAGATCAAATGATAATAGACAATGGGTTTAGCTCAGAATCTGCTATTCATTTATATAATCAGAGAAGAATAATAGTTTTACTACCACTCCAGTGTTGGAACCATAGCACTAAAAAGAAAAATAGCAGAAAATCCTTAAAAATACATCACTGACAATTTTTTTTTTGTGGCAGCAAGTAAGTGTATGCAGTAGAGTTACTAACAAGAAATGAACAGTAATGCATAAGATTTCTAAAAAGGTATTTTATACATTTATTCTTTGATATTTTCATAAACTTGACAATTAAAACCTTTGTTGCTTCTGAAGTAAAAACCAACCCACCAAAACACACAAATGAACCAAAACCCAAAAAAGAACCCACTCAGTTCCCCTTCTCCATTTTTTTTTCTTCAATTTGTTTTTTATTAAAATCTTCAGGGTTAGATAGAGTTCCTTGCTACATATACATATACACATACAACACTTCAATCATCTCTGTGCCTAATACCAAGGATGCAAAGACTAGTACTGACCTGAGAGTGGACTCAGGACCTTATGTTTCACTTGAGCTGCAATTACCTAAATTGTTCAAGAGACTGAGGCACCAACTCATTTCAAAACTTACCTACAACTGTTCCTACCTTCAGAAATACTGAACTGAATATTTATAGGGATAGGCAGAATTTTCCAACCAGATGCTATTGTTCAGGTCACAGCTTATTTAAATTAAAGTGAAAGAAGTATGGACTAGGCACTTGAATTTCAGTGTTCTTTCTCATAAATTCTGCAGTCAAGTTTGTGCTGTTTTAAAAACATGATACTTGGTGAGTACAGATGCCTACTGCATATATTTCAATAAATAAAAAAGGATCTTGTTTCCTCTGAACCCCTTGTGATGCCTGTGAAATCCCAAAGAGAGAATTACTTTTTTCTTGCCTTTTCAGTTTCAAAGTGTCTGCAATAATATGGAGATTCTGTTGCAGCCCACAGAGCTGTTTTTAAAGCATAAAATCACTCTCTGTATCTGCTATCTCAGACAAAATCACAAACTTTGCCCAGAAAGTGACAGATGATGCAGTCCAGGGTCATTCTGGGAAGTATGTGAACAATCCGTATCATCTGTAATCAAGTATTCAGGTTTGCTCTCCGATCTTATTTTATTTACCAGAATAAGTAGAGCAATAGTAGTGCCCTGGAAACACTCCCTGATACACACCATTTTACTCCTAGAAACTGCGTGACTATCCAAATATGTATTGGCTGCTACTGAGTGAAATTTAGTTTTTGTTCTATTCCTAGGCATTTGGTGTTTTCTCTATGGCAACTACTTCGGTCCCTCTGGGCCCAAAGCTGCAGCCTTGGTGAATCATAGGGAACCTTTCCATCAGTCTGATAGAAACAATTATTCGTATGTGATTTGTTACTAGATAATATGTGAATAGAAGCTGAAATGGTTCCTCCCAATTCCTACACTGGTATTATTTCAGGACTGAGGTCCCAAGTCACATCTAGCATGCAGGTAGTAGAACTTTAACACACAGGACCAATCAGTTAAGACAGTGATGGAATTGCTCTAATATTTTGAGCACATGATCATATCACTTTTATTTTTCCTAATTTAAAGCTGTAAAGCCACCAGATATAATGTAAGGAATGAAAGTTACATTTCTTTAATGTACATATGTGTACACAAATGCCTGTGCATGGACAATGTGGACGCCTACACACATTCAACTTTCAACATATTTTCGCCTCAGAAATGCCACTTTCATAAATCTTTGTTGGCATGCTTAATTTTTCTTAGCACTGTTTGATTATTTTACTATTGTTCATTGTTCCTAGCCATCCAGTCAAGAGCATACACCTGCAAAAGGCCTTGCCAAGAGGCAGATACATACTGTGATCTACAAAGAAAGATAGGAAGCCAAATTATATTGCTGTGACATCTGTCCATCCATCTGCTGTAGTTTTCATAATCTACTAAAGCCAATCTACAGATTATACTGATGTTTAACCTTACTGAAAATCCAGAGTAAAAACAAGAATAACTTTCAATAGGATAAAATGGGCATGGACATTATATATATATATATATGTATATATATATATATATATATGTATACTTATAAGTATACACAAATTAAAATAGGGTCAAGTTGTGTTCCAGGGTTATTGTGCACTAATAATCATTTCAGATTCTGTATTGTACACCAAACATTCAAATATGGATGTTAACATTCCTGTTTTAGGGAAAATAGAATGAAAAATAAGTTATAGTAATAAAAGGTAGCTACACGTTTGTTTTTTTTTATTTTACTGAAGACACCTTAATAACTTAATGTTAAATATTCCATTTATTTAACCTCCAATATTTTATGATAAACTTTTATTTGTGAAACTGTATTGTTTTTTGAAATGAACGTGTTCTTATTTTCTTTAAATTAGTTCAAACAATTATAATTGTGTTGCTTATATCACCAAATACAAAAGTTTATCAGTAACTGCACATTGGTAGTAGTTATAATAACTTTGTGTGGTACGATGCCAACACAATGCTTTCAGAATCCCAAATGCTCTAATCTTACTAATGCATGACCATTTGGGATATGAATATTACTGAGAAGACATCTCCTTTCAGTGCAGTTTCCTCTGGAGAGGGAAACCCAAGAGCAGGAAATGATCCCATACTGCTGAACTGCCGCACGTTTTTCTGTTGGACAAGAACCAAATGTTATTGTAGAGAAGCCAACACCACCACTATAGTGCCACCATTCCCACTAGGGGCATGTGCTGGGAAAATGAAGCCCTAAACTGGACAGTGACTGAAAAGAAAGCATGGGAAATAAGAAAGACAAAGGTTTCTATATAAAGTATCACCTCCTGTCCAATATATTTATGGGAAATTTTTATGATGAAGCCTGCTCGGAAGTTCTTTGCAGATCGGCATGTGTTTATGTCTCTAACGCAGGTTTCCCGGCTTTTCTTCGGAAAAAAAAAAAAAATGCACATCCGTTTTTTGTCACTTGTGCCCTCTGTAATAGGAGAGTTTGGCCACAGGGTGGTACACGAGCCATGTTTAAGCGAAGGCTTCGGGATGATCAAGCAGCTCGGTTGTGCCCTCTGCCAGCTCCACTCCACCAGCAACGACAATCTGGAGAGCTCAGAATAACTGGCCATGAGCCAAAGGCATAATTTGTCAGAAAATAAGACGGGAGAAACCCACAGAAAAATCGGAGAATTTTCTTGCAAATGCTAATAATATGGTGGTATTAATACTATATAAATCCACATATCTATTTATGTACAACTTGAAACGTTGGTTAGGGTTTTATTTTTAAATAATACATTTTTGTTTCATCTGAATAGCTAGAAAAAATGATCAAACTAGATGAAAAAAATTTACATTTCTAGTCAATAAACTTTAGGTATAGATTTAAGGTTTAAGATAATCTTTTCTATGTCAAATATAAGATGAAAAAATACCACTTCTGCCATTGACACATTTTCTATTTCAATAAGAATAAAAATAAATGCCTAAAATATTAACACACTTTCTTACTGTTTGCCTGCTTAGATTAAAATCTTTTGTTAGTGCATTCCACAACTTTATATGAATTACAGGATTTTCTACCTGTTAACTAATTTCAACATCTGCTTTCCTTGCCACTATCCACCTTTTCTGTAAAATAAATGGCATTTGTCAACTTCATTGCCTTTTATAGGCAAGGGGGATACTTGGGAATTTAAGAAAACTAGAAAGTTTTCTTGGGTAGTAGGATCTTTTTAAAAAGAGTTAAGTAAGAAATATCAGTTCCTACATAGATTCTTCTGCTTTGACTTATGGGTGAAGTTCTGGTCACAGATTTAAGTGATACTGTGGAATTCAAGAGTAAATTTAATAAAAGACTGATATTCACATAAATAGGCAGAGAACAAGACCTCCATTTGGAATTGGAATGGGACCCTTTAGCCATGCAATGCTATTTAAAATTGCTTTCACAAAAGTCTTTCAGAACTCAGCAATGTATGATGAGAGAAAAAGGAGGAATTTTCTAAGGGACATTCAGCAATACTGACTGTCTCTCATAGGTAACAAATACTTCCTCATGCATCTTAGAGTCTCCCCTAAGATCTTTCCTCTAGAGTTATTTCTTTCAGTCTAGAGCAGGGCTCCACCTCATATCAAATAAAAACCAGGATGCTTTCTCTGCCTCAGGAAAGTTAATGACAGTTTACCATTTTTAATCATTGTGTAGGATTCTATAAAACAGAAATGCAGTCATCTTATGGAACCTACCTCTTTCACACGATCTGCCAAGGTAGCCTGTGCCAGAGCAATCACAAACATATCTGTTCCACCCATCCCTGCACACACCATTGTTTTTACAGGGGTTGCTAAGGCAAGGTTTTGCAGTTTCTCTTGAGCATGAGGGTTTTACTCCAGCTGTGCTTTGAATTTCAGCCATCTGTCGAATATCTTTACTTTGACCATCAATAAATAAATCTCTAATGCAGCCGACGTATCCATAATTGAGAAGTGCTGTCCACACCTCTGTTGGGAAGACTAGGCCTGCTTTATTTTCTGGTAGTCCTCCAAGATATAAGTCATCATCCAAGTCAAGGATTTCACTTTCTCCTGGTGCAGTATATGGTGTACGTAATGTGTTCACAGATATGGTCCCTGAAAACACAACAAAATGCATGATTTTCAAGACATTAAAAAGATTTTGGTACTGCTTTTTTACTCATTCATCTGCACATCACAAACAGCTGTAAGTCAAGCATAGGTATTCTATTTGTGCAGCTCTAGAATCATAGATACACTTTACTATTTTAATTACAATGTAGTACAAATACTGAAAGGAAGTGAATAACGTAAAAACATTTATGCACAATACTACATGATCACAATATCAAAAAAACCCAGTCAAAATCACCTTACCAATCTCATAGGGGGAGAGGGAATGCAGTTGAGAGTTATTTTCAGAAATATCCTCATTGTGCAACAACAACAAAAAATCTTCACTCCCTCATATGAGTTTCAAAGCATTAAAGATGAGGTTGTAACCTGGGAGGCATATCTGTGTCTTTGGTTTGGATCCAAAGACACAGTATTTTAAAAGACTCTCACCACTTTCAGTGAGCTTTGGATAAGACTTTTTTCTTTAAGTGCAGAAGGAAAATACTCTCATCAGCTTCCAGGTAGGCAATCATTAAGAAGGTAGTGATGTGCTCCTAGAGTGAAAATCAATGCCTCTGACACTTACCTTGAAATGTGTGCATGTTACAAACAGAGGGAGAGAAGATGTATATAGACCTTCAGGAAATCAGAAGTATCTATTTGATTTAAATTTAAAAATTAAATAAATTAAATTAAACCTAAAATAGAGTTCTCTTTTTACAAAGTGTCTGAACAAAGAAACTGTAAGCAACTGCAAAGATTCTTTTTGGTTATACTTTTTTAAAATAATGAGGTATGCAATTTTTACATATAAGTAATGCTTGAATAAGCAGAAAAACAAATTTAGTACACTAAATCACAGAACATACTTGTGTCCATCAAATTTAATTTTATTTCTAACTAAAATCACTTGAAAAAAAAATCTTCACGCAGATCTTCACAGAAGTGACTCCTATGTGGGTGCAAAAGCAAACAAAATATAAATCAAAACATTATATAGGTCACCAGATTACTATAATGTACCAGTTATATCATGTAACA
>NW_020955468.1:18021-20531 GCF_003031625.1 Empidonax traillii | reverse complement strand
AGTACACTAAATCACAGAACATACTTGTGTCCATCAAATTTAATTTTATTTCTAACTAAAATCACTTGAAAAAAAAATCTTCACGCAGATCTTCACAGAAGTGACTCCTATGTGGGTGCAAAAGCAAACAAAATATAAATCAAAACATTATATAGGTCACCAGATTACTATAATGTACCAGTTATATCACGTAACACTTATCTCCTGAACATGCCATTGAAAGTGTATTAATCATGACAAGACAATGAAGAATCATATTTACCACAATGAATTTATCATAGATGTATATACAAAACTAACATGATTCACTGTCTCCAACATTAACCTGGAACAGATTCCACAAGATAACACCAGTTACCAAAAATGCTTCCACTGTGATGGGAGCTGTACATAGGAATCCAAGACATTCAGATTTTTTTAGAGCATACATACTAAGATATGAGTTTTAAGCAAAGGAAGGTCAGAAGAAGAACATTCTCCTACTTAGATACATCCTAAACTTAGGCTTCTCTTTTCACCATGGACTCCTGTGGAAGCTATATTCTTTCTGCTCTTTTGTTGCTTCAATTGGTTAACTTCAACAGCATGGGCAGAATGAATAACTAAAGAATTTGGATCTTTAGTGAAAGATCTTTGGGGCAAAGATCTCAGGAGGTCCAACTCCCATGTGACACTTGAGACATTTGGATTTTAGAAGGGCTGGATACCACTACAAACAGTCTCCCTACAATCAGAAGAGATTTAAAAAGGTAAAACAAAGGTTTGCATAGCATTTTTGCATCTTTATAAGCACATTTAAAGAATGAGAATGTGATCAGTTTTCCCTTTTATGTATTATCAGAAATGCTTTCTGTGTCAGTTGAATAATCACACAGATGTAAAAATGAACTTTAAGTCTTAACTGTAAGAAATAGGCATGTGGAAACAAGTTTCTTTTTCTTCCAAACCTCCATCTGTTTAAAACTGATAAGATTATTATGTTTTGCTAACTTTAAAAATTTGTATTACTGCTCAGATTCTTGAAGCAGAACTTGGCACTCTATGGAACACTTGCTACAGATTTGACCTCAGGTATGCAAGCATAAACATTTTGAGGTATGATCTTATTAATCAGCTGCATCAAACAAGGACACTTGTGAATGACCTGTCAAACCAAGATAGCTAACTTTTCAGAGAGCATCCTGGGCATCAAGAAGGACTGCTAACAGACAGTAGATCATTTGTCCTTCAAAAACAACAAAAAAAATGCTGTAAACATAAATGATATTTGTCCTCTCAGTATTTCTTACTGGTATTGTTGCTTGCTCCCATCTGTTGCTGTACATGCTAATTTAGGACCAAATGCTTTAAAACCTGTGTTCAGGCAGCACCCACTTGTGCACCCACACAACTTAACTCAGCTTCAGCCTCCAACCTCAAGCTCATGAATGTGAGCACTGCTGTTTCCATTGGACAAAGGCATTTATATTTTCAAGATATTCAAGACAACTTCTACAACTCCTTTTCTTGATTACTTTGAATGCACAAGAAAAGACAGATAAATCTCTGCCAGTGTAGCTGCAACATTACATGGCATTCCAAGTGGAAGCTTTGGAAGCACAGAAGGCTTAGAAAGGTGAATGATGAAGGGAACTGTAGATCAGCACTACACTCTGGCGACTGTGAATTATAGTTAAGGGATAGATTGAAGTGGGAAATTTTTCTTCTGTATGTCATAAAGGATTACCCCGAAGACAGCTTAAATATTATTTTGAATAGTTAGCAACAGTTTCTTAAATATGAACTTTTCACCTTCCCAAGAAATGAAACCCCATAAAATATGCCCTGGGAGAAGTCCTCTGAAATCTTAGTGCAATCATAGCATCTAATGACTATGGGTAGAAAAACATGACAGACAATAACTCCTCTGTGCATCTTTTTCGCATTTTAGAACCTCTATTACACATCTGGACTATGTGTAGATGTGTAATAGCAGACAACCCATGCCTGGGCACCAAGAGGTTCATGCTATCAATTACCAAGTTCTCCAGCTTTCCAGCTAAACTTCTAATAGCATGTCCAGGAAATCATACAGCCATCACTGCTCTTGGTATCCAGATTACCTTCTTTGTGTCTCTGACAGGTAATGCAAACTTTATTCACTAATTGCTTTGTAAATGCAGATGAAAAAAAAATCCAAGAAAAATAAGTGGAAATAAAAAAAGTGTTCCTAAATATAGTGAAAATTACAAGGTCTTGTAAGTATCCTACAATAAAATGTAGAACTCAAGTTCATAGAACTTGGGCCAACAGAAAATAAACAATGGGTTTATAAACACTTTTGGATTCACAGTGCACCCAGAGTTATGACATAATTAGAGTATGCTGTTTCATCTTGGTGAGGTTTTTTTGGGGGGTTTTTTGTTGGTTGGTTTTCATCCTGTGGGTTTGTTGTTGTTTTGGGGTTGGGTTTATTTAGTGTTTTTTGTTTGTTTGTTTTATTTTGTTTGTGGTTTGCTTTTTTTTTTTTT
>NW_020955468.1:0-18000 GCF_003031625.1 Empidonax traillii | reverse complement strand
AGTACACTAAATCACAGAACATACTTGTGTCCATCAAATTTAATTTTATTTCTAACTAAAATCACTTGAAAAAAAAATCTTCACGCAGATCTTCACAGAAGTGACTCCTATGTGGGTGCAAAAGCAAACAAAATATAAATCAAAACATTATATAGGTCACCAGATTACTATAATGTACCAGTTATATCATGTAACACTTATCTCCTGAACATGCCATTGAAAGTGTATTAATCATGACAAGACAATGAAGAATCATATTTACCACGATGAATTTATCATAGATGTATATACAAAACTAACATGATTCACTGTCTCCAACATTAACCTGGAACAGATTCCACAAGATAACACCAGTTATCAAAAATGCTTCCACTGTGATAGGAGCTGTACATAGGAATCCAAGACATTCAGATTTTTTTAGAGCATACATACTAAGATATGAGTTTTAAGCAAAGGAAGGTCAGAAAAAGAACATTCTCCTACTTAGATACATCCTAAACTTAGGCTTCTTTTTTCACCATGGACTCCTGTGGAAGCTATATTCTTTCTGCTCTTTTGTTGCTTCAATTGGTTAACTTCAACAGCATAGGCAGAATGAATAACTAAAGAATTTGGATCTTTAGTGAAAGATCTTTGGGGCAAAGATCTCAGGACGTCCAACTCCCATGTGAGACTTGAGAGGTTTGGATTTTAGAAGGGCTGGATACCACTACAAACAGTCTCCCTACAATCAGAAGAGATTTAAAAAGGTAAAACAAAAGTTTGCATAGCATTTTTGCATCTTTATAAGCACATTTAAAGAATGAGAATGTGGTCAGTTTTCCCTTTTATGTATTATCAGAAATGCTTTCTGTGTCAGTTGAATAATCACACAGATGTAAAAATGAACTTTAAGTCTTAACTGTAAGAAATAGGCATGTGGAAACAAGTTTCTTTTTCTTCCAAACCTCCATCTGTTTAAAACTGATAAGATTATTATGTTTTGCTAACTTTAAAAATTTGTATTACTGCTCAGATTCTTGAAGCAGAACTTGGCACTCTGTGGAACACTTGCTACAGATTTGACCTTAGGTATGCAAGCATAAACATTTTGAGGTTTGATCTTATTAATCAGCTGCATCAAACAAGGACACTTGTGAATGACCTGTCAAACCAAGATAGTTAACTTTTCAGAGAGCATCCTGGGCATCAAGAAGGACTGCTAACAGACAGTAGATCATTTGTCCTTCAAAAACAACAAAAAAAAGTGCTGTAAACATAAATCATATTTGTCCTCTCAGTATTTCTTACTGGTATTGTTGCTTGCTCCCATCTGTTGCTGTACATGCTAATTTAGGACCAAATGCTTTAAAACCTGTGTTCAGGCAGCACCCACTTGTTCACCCACACAACTTAACTCAGCTGCAGCCTCCAACCTCAAGCTCATGAATGTGAGCACTGCTGTTTCCATTGGACAAAGGCATTTATATTTTCAAGATATTCAAGACAACTTCTACGACTCCTTTTCTTGATTACTTTGAATGCACAAGAAAAGACAGATAAATCTCTGCCAGTGTAGCTGCAACATTACATGGCATTCCAAGTGGAAGCTTTGGAAGCACAGAAGGCTTAGAAAGGTGAATGATGAAGGGAACTGTAGATCAGCACTACACTCTGGTGACTGTGAATTATAGTTAAGGGATAGATTGAAGTGGGAAATTTTTCTTCTGTATGTCATAAAGGATTACCCCGAAGACAGCTTAAATATTATTTTGAATAGTTAGCAACAGTTTCTTAAATATATGAAATTTTCACCTTCCCAAGAAATGAAACCCCATAAAATATGCCCTGGGAGAAGTCCTCTGAAATCCTAGTGCAATCATAGCATCTAATGACTATGGGTAGAAAAACATGACAGACAATAACTCCTCTGTGCATCTTTTTCACATTTTAGAACCTCTATTACACATCTGGACTATGTGTAGATGTGTAATAGCAGACAACCCATGCCTGGGCACCAAGAGGTTCATGCTATCAATTACCAAGTTCTCCAACTTTCCAGCTAAACTTCTAATAGCATGTCCAGGAAATCATACAGCCATCACTGTTCTTGGTATCCAGATTACCTTCTTTGTATCTCTGACAGATAATGCAAACTTTATTCACTAATTGCTTTGTAAATGCAGATGAAAAAAAATCCAAGAAAAATAAGTGGAAATAAAAAAAGTGTTCCTAAATATAGTGAAAATTACAAGGTCTTGTAAGTATCCTAAAATAAAATGTAGAACTCAAGTTCATAGAACATGGGTCAACAGAAAATAAACAATGGGTTTATAAACACTTTTGGATTCACAGTGCACCCAGAGTTATGACATAATTAGAGTATGCTGCTTCATCTTGGTGAGGTTTTTTGGGGGGTTTTTCGTTGGTTGGTTTTCATCCTGTGGGTTTGTTGTTGTTTTGGGGTGGGTTCATTTAGTGTTGTTTGTTTGTTTGTTTTATTTTGTTTGTAGTTTGCCTTTTTTTTTTTTTTTATAAGCCTGTCATTTTTCTTAAGGAAAACTTTATTTGTACTGGAAACATCTCAAGTTGGACCTCAGGACAATGGCAGATGCTACCCCAGAAACTGGGGACTGTAATGCACACCCCCTCTGATAGATTTCAATTGTATTTTCTCTGTGAATTATAGGCAGAATAAAAGGAATTGTTTTGTCAAATCACCAGTGTGTTCCAACTCATTTGGATGTTTCTATTTATGAATATGAAGAGACATCACTTTCCATAGAAGCAGAATGAAGGAAAGCTAATGGAGCATACAAATGTCTTACACGGTGTAAAGATATGCACAGGTATCCCCCAAAAATGCCAAGACAGTGGAAAAAAATCCAAAAAGGTTTATCCTGAAGATGACAATGTTAAAATCTTACAAGGAGAAAACTCCACCAGCCTGCAAAGCAGCCTGAAAAAGACACAAACTCCTGTTTTGTTCCAGCCTCTTAACTTCCTTGTCTTCTATCCTGTGCCTACCTGTAACACCTGTTTTATCTGTCCACATTCCAGGCATCTGCCCGCAGGGCCAGCCTTCCTCTGGAATGCAAGAGGGAAAGAACATCTCCCTATCCTTGAAAAAGGGTTTTTTTCTTAAGGAGAAAGTCTCCTTAAGCAGACATTTAATTAAGCTCTAATCTCCTCGAAGTGAAATCTTCTGAAAAAGGAACACCTATCCCACAGGGGGCCAGCACAAGAAAAGGTTAGTAAATTGCCCAGTAAAGATACTGTATCATCAATCCTTCTCAAGACAGACTTGTCAAGTTTGACAAGTGGAAAAAATGGGACACATTTCATTTTACAAAATAACCTAGAGACAACAGATATGTCCAGGAAGCGGCAGATTCAGGGGGACACTGGTGACTCAAGAGAAAACTATAACCTCAAATTGCAACAACTCTGTAGTAAGAACCATCCTAGAAGTTTTATCTTAGCATACTACCCAGCATAACAGCGCCCTTAATCAGATCAGTAGTGGCACTGTTTCTTTGAAAAGAGCAACACTGAGGCAATAATGACTGCCAGGAAACATGCAGCTTCCTTGAGAAGTTTTTTAATACTCAAATATTGTAAGAAATATTGTCTGTATTTCTATCAGAATAAGGAAGAAATGGGAAAATGCTGATAGCATGTGGTTTGTCCAGCTTGAAAGAAGAGAAAGGGACTGACTGAAAGACAAGCGAGGTGACTTATTTAGTCTGGGAATTCATGATCTGGCTTCAAATTCTAAAAACAAGTAGCATTTCTAATATCCATAAATTGAACATGAATTTAAGGGTTCCAGATGACCCATAGATGCTCTGATTCTGCAGCACTTTACCCACGAACACAGTGCAATTTAAAGATTCAGAAACTTCTTTATGGATTGGAAAAGCAGTCTGAGAAAAACTAATGAAATTATGTGCTTCGGCAAAAATTATTGACTTAAAGGACAACTGATTAGTGAGGAGTCCTTCAAAGGAAGAGTCTACAACATAAGTCAACAATAACCCACACATGAGCAAAATGGGAAATACATTGGGGGTTATAGAGAAGCCTATTGTGCCACTTTACTGAGCATTAGTAAAGTTCTATCTTGAACTGTGAGAAAGATGTAGATCAGCCAAGGAGACTGCAGAAGATGGTAATAAAAGTGGTCAGTAGCCACAGAACATGACATGACAAGGATAGGAAGAAGGTGGTGTTTCTTAGTCTAAACCAGAGACTGACATAACATTCAAGTGGTAAGTATTACAGAAATATGACATAGGGGGAAAAAGTGTGGTGTAATTTTGTGCCCGCTGTGGACAAGAAAATGATGAAAAAAAAAAGGTTTGTTGTGCATAGAAAATTATTCAGCTTATGAATTATTTCATGGGGAGGTTGTACAGTGTCCACTGCTGGAGGTAACTGAACACCTGTCAAGACTTACACAAGCACACTATCACTACTTTCATTGGAAGGATAAAATATTGGACCTCTCAAGGTCACCCATCTCGATTTTACTATGAGCTTATGAATAAATGAAAAACACTAAGTGGACTGTTGGAAGAATTTTCCTTAAAATGCAGTATAAACCCATTCTCCCAAATACACAAACTATTACCATTTGTTGAAATAGAAATGAGTAAATCTAGTAGTTCTTAAAAGTTTGAAAACGTGGGAAGTGTACACGAGAAAAGAAAAAAACCTGTAACACAGTACATGTAATTGATATCAACAAAGCACTACTTACAGTGAGATACTGATTATAGTTAAGCTCTAATTACACACTCTAGGAATAATTTCTGGTATTCAGGCTGAAATTCTAACTTTAGTTCAGAATTCCAGTGACTTAGCCCTTAAATGCTACCTACCTATGATTACATTCTGATACATTCTGTTTTACACTGCCCTACACAGTTAGAGATTGACAAGAAGAGTAAGATTCCTCTCTGATTTCACTTTGTGATGATGATTTCCAGAGGATGAATGGTGGCTTAGTAAAAAAAAGAAAAACACATGCAAGGTTATCTTCGAATATGGAAACCAGAAAGCAGTTATTAAACCCATTTCTTCTGTTTTACAAGGAACACTGCGAACAAAGACCTTTGCAGCTGCTTCATGATTGTTTTTAATTTAGTTAAGGCTTTTGGGTTTTTTTCCTATTCTTTTTTTGCAGAATTAGCAGTACTGTTAAGAGCAGAACAGACAAACATTTCCCTTAGGTATGAGTTAATGAGCCTCTCCAATCATATTCATTATCTCAGCAATTTACTTTTTCATAGGAAACTTAATCATATTTTCTAAACCTTTTCCCAATCCTGATCATTCAAATATGAAGATTGCAAGTACAGCTACTACAACTCTTCTGATCCCTCTGCTTACCTGATGTAGCCTATTTAGTTGCTTTTTATGCCCAGGAAAAATATTTGCCTTTAAAGAAATAGTGAAAAATAGGAGCAAGGTGTTAATTCTAAATACACTTTACATCTTGTGAGCTATAATAACTTTGATGAGGACTGTAACCACAGCATACATCCCAAGGCCAAGACAGGGCACATGTGAAGAGCTATGAAGCTACTGTCCTTCGCAGGAATTCAGGATATACAGTTCAAGAGTACTGGGAAGAAACTCAGCTCATATGACAGGACACAGCAGTTGGGAACCAGATTGTGCCCTCTGCTGCATACCTAGCAAGAAAGATGGACCAGTGGAGAAGGTATGAAATCTTCTTTCACTTAACCCTGGCAAATACAGTTGCAGGAGCTCCTTCTTACCAAAGGTCTGCTTTTTAGGTAAGGAAGCACTCAGAGTAAGTCATACAGGAAACAGAATGGGAATCTAGACTGAAAAATTTCTGTAAGAATAATAGGTCAAAAGTTCCTTATCAGAAGGATATTAAAATTCATCATCTCTTGCCTCTTCCCTGTATCTCTCAAAATCTGAGAAGATTGGCAGAATTGCTAGAGAATAGGGCCCAGATAATTACAATTTAAAAGTATGTTCTCATTCCCTACATCTCCCTCCCCTCCTCCACTGCAGTCCCAGACAGGCGATGGCAAAGTCAGTAGTTTAGAGTGGATGATCACTGTGACTGCAAGTCTGGAAGAGAGCAAAGAATGAAAAATAAATCTAGTACTTGCTGATCCAGCTAATATGAAAGTCAAGGAAATTAGCAAAGCTCCTTGAGAAATGTCACAGCATTCCACTATCAGAGGGAACCACTCCACATTGGATTTGAAGGCTAGGAGTAAAAGGTTTCAAGACACCAAACTTAATTAAAAAAAAACCAACATCAAACAAAATGCAGTTTATTTGAGCTATTTATTCATTAACAGAAGAATCTTTTCCCTTACACTTGATAGCTAGGGAAGTATGCTGTCAACAGCAACAAGAAAGTCTCAGAAAAACAACTTTTTCTTACACAAGGTATATTCAATTACTTGCATAAAAATTCTGAAGGTAAGCAAATGAAAGGTAGTTGTGATTTCCAGTATGTTTGGTTTGGGCTAGAGAAAAGAAACCAAAAAGCATCCTGAAATAGTAAAGTAAATTTAATTATTCATGGAAAAAACACACAAACATGAATAATGAGATGCATAACTCCAAGAGATAACGGAGTTGTGAACACAAGTTGGTGGAGCTTGTGATCCTCAGGGCAGTGAGGAGGGTGCAGAGCAACCTCACTGCCCTGGATTTTAGGAGAGCAGACTTTGGCCTCTTCAAGGACCTACTCAATAGAGTCCTATGGGGAAGAGCCCTGGAGGGCAGATGGGCCCAAGAATGATGACTGATATTCAAGGATCGTTTCCTCCAAGCTAAGGAGAAATGCATCCCGACAAGGAGGAAATCAGGCAAAAATGCCAGGAGGCCATCACTGATCTATAAGGAGCTGCTAAGAAAACTCAGAGCAAAAGAAAAGGTTTCAGAAGGTGGAAATGAGGACAGGTGGCCTTGGAGGAATACAGGGAAAACAGATGGGAATCTTGGGATAAGGTTGGGATAGCCAAGACCCAGTTAAAATTCAGTCTGGCCAGGGACACAAGGATGACAGGAAGGGCTTCTATAAGATATGTTACAAATATAAGAAAGATGAGGGATAATGTGGGTCCTCTCCAGAAGGAAACATGAGACCTGGTTACCATGGATAAAGAGGAGGCTGAGGCTCTCAATGACTTCTATGCCTCAGTCATCAACGGCACGTGCTCCAGCCATGCTGCCCAAGTCGAGAAAGGCAAATGCAGGGACTGGGAGAACAAAGACACTAAGCCCACTGCAGGACAGGATAAGATTTGAGACTAGCTAAGGAACCTGAATATGCACAAGTCCATGGGACCTAATGAGATTCATCTGCAGGTCCTGAGAGAGTTTCCAAACAAAGTTACTAAGTCACTATCCAGCATTTTTGAAAAATCATGGCAGTCAGGTGAAGTCTCTGATAGCTGGAAAAAGGGAAATATAACCCTCCTTTTTTAAAAAGCGGAAAGTGGAGGACTCAGAGAACTACGTACCAGTCCATCTCACCTCTGTGCTAGGCAAGATACTGGAGTGGATTCTCCTGAAAACTATGCTAGGGCACATGGAAAATAAAGAGGTGACTGGTAACAGCCATCATGGTTTTACAAAGGGGAAATCACGCCTGTCAAATCTAGTGACCTTCTCTGACAGGGCTACAGCACTGCTGGATAGGGATAGAGCAACTGACATATTTGCCTGGACTTATGCAAAGCATTTGACACTGTTCTGCATGACACCCTTTTCTCTAAGATGGAGAGACATGGACTTGATGGATGGACCACCTGGTGGATAAAGAACCGGCTGGATGGTCACACAAAGAGTTGTGGTCAAGTCATAATTGTCCATGTGGAGACCAGTGATGAGTGGTATCCCTCAGAGGTTGGTACTGGGGCCAGTACTCTGGGATCGAGGGCACCCTCAGCAAGCTCACTGATGACACCAAGCTGTGGGGTGCAGTTGACACGCTGGAGGGAAGGGATGCCATGCAGAGGGACCTTGACAGGCTTGGGAGGTGGGCCTGTGTGAACCTCATAAAGTTCAACAAAGCAAAGTGCAAAATCCCACAGTTGGGTCATGGCAGTTCCAGGCACACTTACAGGTGTGGCAGAGAAGTGACTGAGAGCAGCCCTGCGGAGAAGGCCTTGGGGGTGATGGTCCATGAGAAATGCAATATGAGCTGGCAGTGTGTGCTCACACCCCAGAAAACCAAGCAGTGTGGGCAACAGGTTGAAGGAGGTGATTCTCCTCCTCTAATCTGATCTTGCGAGACCACACCCCTAGTACTGCATACAATTCTGGTGCCCCAACATAAGAAGGACATGGAACTGTTGGAGCAAGTCCAGAGGAGGGCCACAAAATTGATAAGTGGACTGAAGCACCTCTCCTATAAAGACAGATTGAAAAAGTTGGGGCTGTTCAGCCTGGAGACCTCATAGCAGCATTCAGTTTCTGAAAGGGGCTTACAGAGAGGACGGAGATGGACTTCATCATGAACTGTAGTGATAGGACAAGGAGTAAAGGGTACAAACCAAAAGAGGGGGACATTAGGATGAATATTAGAAAGAAAGTCTTTACTGTGAGGGTGATGAGGTACTGGAACAGGTTGTCCAGGGAGGTTGTGGATGCCCCAACCCTGTCAGTGTTCAAGGCTAGGTTGGATAAGAACTTGAGCAATCTGATCTTGTGGGAGGTGTCCCTGCCCATGGCAGGGGGAATTGGGACTAGATGATCTTTAAGTTCCCTTCCAACCCTTAACATTCTATGATTCTATGATTCTATAACTCATGAAGAATTAATCTAAACACATAATATGTCAGAACTTCCTGATCCAAACAGAAGAAAACAGGACTATATAGTTCATTCTTTATTTAATTGCTAGACAGTTATTTTACTTGGTTGAATCTGATGGTCCTGATTCTACTCAATATTCTCATTAAAAAAAAATAATGGCATTGCTGGTATTATTGGTACTTCTGCTGCTGTATTGTTGTATGTATTAGAATAACAGAAAAATTTTGATGTCTGGTTCAGATTGCAGCTAAAAGTTAAGTTTGTCAATACACAAGCCTATATATTTTATCAAGTATTCCTGATTCATTGCTTGAGAGTGAATAGGTATTACGGTCAGTTTTCAAGAGTGACAGGGTGAATAAATGTCACCTATCTTAATCACAGGCAAGTCAGCAGATGGATTACTTTGATTATTTATAATTCCACTTCAAAATGTCATGGAATCCTGATCACCAGGTTTGTTTTCTTCCTAAAATAAGTCTACATTCTTGCTGATGTCCATCAACAGTTCTAAAAATTAAAGTATGCCCTAAGCTCTCTTAATGGCCCTTGTGAGCGACATTTTTTGTGAAGCAGTGAAAGTGTAGAACACATCTTCAAATGTAAACAATTGCTATGCATTTATGTCTTTTCTGTATAGTTCTGTTGGCTTTGGATATAAGTATAAACTTTGCTTTCAGCAGAGTCCCACAGGCATGATTATTACAGGATTTACTGCCTCATATGAATCACTGAAACAGCACTTAAGAAAGAAGTCTGAAATAAAGATTGTAGTATAAATAATATAACTGCTGGATACTCCACCCCAACTGAGGATGTTGAGAAGGTATGTTTTCATGTTTGGTTGGGGTTCCTTTTCTTGTTTATTTGGTGTTTTGTGGGGTTTTCTTTATTTGTTTGTTTGGTTGGTTCTTTTTAACCTCAAGAAATGTAAATAAGCAACTGACATAATATAATAAGAAAACTCTCTAAAATTAGAATTTGAAGCTGCACAGCCAAGGAATCAAATAATTATTTTTCATAATTGCAGGGCAGATCAATTGAATTTGGCCTGATTTTCAGCATAGGCTTGACTAAAATCTTCAGTTTAAACCTGCACCTAAGATTTGCTTGATCTGAAACCCGATTTGTGAGTAATATGAAAATAAGTCATAAAATGATAACTCTTTTGGGGTTAAGCTCTCAGAAGGAAATTGTAAATGCAAGTCATGGAAAAGGAGCCACCAGAAGGAAGAAAGCAGGGAAAACCCCACAAAGTCCAAAAGGAATTTACATTTTTAACACTCAATTTCGGAGTGTACATAAACTTCAGACTGAATACCAATATTAATCAGAAAATTCTCTGATGGACAGAATTACAGATTCATTACATTCATTACTTCCTTCCTCCCCTAATCTTGGCATGAACTACAGGAAAGATACCTTAGAAGAGATCTGTCCTTCAATTAATGTATATTGATTATTTGCTTAAGTCAAGATATATACTCAAGATTAGATGCAGCTGAAACACAATGATGATTTCACTAGTCAAAAGTATTTTATGCCACATTAGATTTTGGTAGCATTAGGAAGAGTTTATGAATTCTTTATTTTTACCCTTTTTGGTGAGATGATTTTTGGAGTAAACTATTACAGAATATGAATCATACTGACAGAATGCAGCATAGCAATTATTTCCATTTCTGCTGATATGTGTTGTTAGCCATTCATTAGCATATCATTTAATTATGCTGAGACCTGCTGACACGATTGGAAATTCTGTGTTGTTTCTGTGGGCCAGCTATTCCCTGTGTTGGAGATTACTTTCGGTAATCCTTTTTTCGCTTTATTTTGCTATATTATTCTTGAAATTTGCCACTTCAGCTATTTGGTGTAAGCAAGCACAGAGGGAGATTCCGATTGGTTTTTCAAGTACAGAACACACTTATTTGCAAGATTAGGTACTTGATTACCCAATAATGTTAACATAGGATATTTTACTCAGCAAATTACTGTATTCTGATATCTGACAATAATGATTTCTTTTATTTCCCTTACTTTTCAGATAATTCACAACTCTTATTGTGTCAACATTAGTATGTATACCCTATATTCCCTCAGATACAACAGGAAAAAAAATACTGAATGCTAAGAAAAGAAGCTTACCTGACCGTCCATCCCGTTGAAAATCCACATGGTACCATTCACCATCATTCACCTTCTTCTGCAAGGCTTTTATTTTTATAGTACCTGATCCCATGTCTAACAGCAGGTAGAGGTGGCCATCAAGCATCTCGATGGCAAAAAAGTCAACCTTCACCATCTGTGGATGTTTGGCATCTTTTTGGTGCCTTGGTTTCCCATGACTGAAAAGAATTAGGCCATTTGGCTCAGTTGTACGAAAATCAAATGATATTGAGCCTGTTTTCTTGGCATTCCACTTTGGCAAAGAGATGAATGATTCTGGTGTTTCAAATGTGATTGGATCTAAGGTTGCAACATTCTCACATTTAAATGCTACAACCCCATGAATCTTCATTTTAGGATCTCCTTGTTTGGCAAGTCGAGATAACTCCAACCTGACGTCATTATTTTTATATACAACCTGTAAGAAAAGCAGAGAAGTTACTCAAAGAAACCTGGCCATTTTAACCAAACAGATATAATCCTGAACAGGCACATTATTTAAAGGATAACAACAATGATGTATGAATATGATCATTTACATACACACAAAATTGAAAGGTATTTTCATTGACTAATGATTTAATAATTGTTTTCATTAAACCAAACCAAGTTGCTCTAAAAATATCCCTAGAGTTAATTCTAACAATCTGAAAGAATCTACACATAATTTATACTATGAGTTGCAAATTAGCTTGTGTGGCCTTGATTACTTAAAAACCCTCTTTGCACAACCATTCTGTTACAGTAGAGAAGTATAGGATTTCTTCTTCCTCTAAAACCCTTTGTCACTGTCTTAACTTTTCTGTTCATGTACCAAAAATGTACCAAGGTCAGATATCTCATAATTTAACATCTTTTCAGTTTGTCCTTGCGGCTGAGGAATACTAGCATTCATGGTATCCATTAAGCTATAAGATAGGCAAACTGGTATCATACAGATCAAAACAGACAAAACCAGGAAAATCTTTGAGCCAGTTCAATTGGACAAAAAATAAATCAACTTACATATTTTCCCTGACTGAAGACTTTTCTGATAAAAATGAACGACAATATTAGTTTTAAATCCAATTGACCTCTGCAGCAAATATTCTTGTTCAAATTACATTTTTACTTGCTCCAGAGAAGCCTGTCATGATAAAAACATTTCCCAGTGTTCTAGTCTTTATTAGTATATTCTGAAATTGCTGCTATTTCAGAGTTATCCAGAATACAAGGGCTGCTTAAATGACACTCCCTAATACCAAAGGAGTGAACAAGTATTTTGTCAATACTTTTAATTGTTCAGTAAGTGACACACTCAAGCTAAAATACCACTGAATGGCTGACTATGACCCCATAGAGACAGAAGCTAAAACCTTCGTCTCTGTTTCTAAGGTTAAGCCCTACATTAAAAAGCAATTTGAAGAAAAGACAACAGCTCAGCAAAACCAAGCACTTTGTGCTGAAGCTTCTTCATCTACAGATCTATACCATTCAGGACTAGATCATGTCTGGCCCTCGATCCAATATTCCAACTATACAGTGCAGTTTGAAGCTGTTCAGGGGACCAGCCACTGATTTAGACCTTACACCCCTATTAGTGGTTAGAAAGTGCTTACTGAACTCTCAGGATAGAGCTTCTGGGTTAATTTCCTCTGAGACCTAGTTTGAACTCAAATGAAACCCACTTTGACACACAGAAGGAGAAGACACAGGGGATGCGCAGCAGAACTGTGCTACTGTTAGAAATCAAAACACCAGCATACAGACAGTCTAAGATGGCATACCCCATAAGTGATAGTTGCTATCGAAAAACGGTGTTTAAAGACACCAGAACACTAAAGAAATGACTGATAGTGTGACAGGTTTTTACAGTAAGAATTATTTTCTTTCTAATTATATAATTATCCACGCTGCAAATTTCATCATAAGGCATGGCAGAATTATTCTACTACATTAAAATGTTTCCTAATAGCTAATAAATAAGCCTATTTCTTCATTCTATTACAGAGTTGAGTACAAGTAATGCTGTTTCCATGGGAGCTGTGTCTCCAAAGACAACAGATAAACCTCACTATGGATTGCTGAGAGCAGAAACGATACTCTGCCACACAGGGGCAGATAATGTGTTGCACTCTTAACTGAAGACATCAGAAGTGAATAGAATTGGACCAAATTTTAATACTAGAGAGTAAGGATACATATTTCCATATATCAAATACATCCATAACACCTGAGATATCAAAGATTGTGCAAAGAAGTTTAGAAGAGTACTGGAGAATAAGCACACACAAGTGATCTCCCTTTGGTGTGACTTTCTGTCTTCAGAGTGAAGAAAGCCAAAAGGCAGCAGAACGCAGCAAGAAGTCAGTAGACTGGTAGGTTACTGAGAGATATCTGGTCTCATGAAACATTGGCCACTTTCTGCGGCAAAAGGGATTTTGGATAGCTTCCACTTCAAGAAGTTACAGGGGACAACCTTTCTAGATTAGACTGAAAAGCATTACATTGTAGCCAGAGAATACAATAAAACAAACAAACAAAAAAGGAACAAATTGGCTCTTATCAGAATTAAATCACACATGATGACAATGAAAATAAACAAGGTAATAAAGAATATGAAAAAATCTTTTTTTAATTGTCTACAGAACAAGGGTAGGTGACAGGACAAGGCAAATAAAGGTACAAAGAGATTTCATTGTTTATGGACAAATCAAATTGTCTGATATTAATGAAAGCTGGCCAACTGAATATTAAAATTAGGAGTTAATGGATATGCTAGAAAAACTATCTAAATTGGTTAAAGTCTGAAGTCATTTGCCAATTCAGAAACAATAATTCACAATAAATACAGTACTTGAACAAGAACCTAATGGACAAAGAGCAAACAGGAATACTAGCAATTGCTTTCTCAATCTTTAAGTAGCTTAATATATAGGAGAGAAAAATTGCTAGAACAATTTAGCAAATATTGTATGCCACCAATATTAAAACATTCTTGGAATCCCTAAGTATTGCATATGACAATTTCTAACTTCCATATTCCAAACAGAAACTCCATAGTTACTGAGAAGCAAATGACTGCATATTATTACATTCATTGTGTGGAAACTAAATAAAGCCTATATCTAAGTTTTAGGGTGCTTATGTTCTATGTTTTAGAATGCTTATATTTCTTTAATCTTACTAAATGGAAAATTTGGAAGTGAATTATTGTGGATAATTAGTATTAAAAGAGGAATAACTGAGAAAAACCGTAAACTATTAACTGAACACAGCTGGCATTTGAGAACCCATTTCCTGGTGTTATGCTGAGATTCTTACCCGTCTCCCTATCCATGAAAAATGTACTCAGCCATCAGTAAACCACAGTAAACAGGAGGAAAACAGTGTGTTCACAGAAAGTAGTCATCATTAAATTTTGGGAAAACACCTGAACAGTAAGGAATAATTCTGAGATGAATATCTGCTTTATAACTCATGAAGGTATAGAAGTAATGCTTCATGTTTTAGAAGTAATAGCCTCTAGGGTACAAATAATTTACTCATTCAATCATTTTGCCTTTTTTTTTTTTGTTTGTTTTTCCCTCTGGGTACATAAGGACAAACATGTTTTTAATAGGGCTTATATTATTCCCATCTGAGGGGCACAACATATTGTTCTTTAATATTAACTCAGTATGTTGTCCTGCTATTAAAGACACGAATCCCCAATTAGTCAAGTGAAGATGATTTGCAATGGAGAAATATTTGAGTCACATTGACCTCTACTCTCACACAACCTACAGTCGGCATCCTTGCACTTCTATGTGCTTCACCAGCATCTACTGGGTTGACTCTGGTAATAACTTGCTTGCTCTTGCATTCACTTTCATACTTGAGCAACAATATAAGTTTTCTGCACATGAAACTGCCAGTCCTCAGAGAACTGTATTATGCTATTAAGAGCACCTTGAATTTGTTTTCTATTCACTATATTCTTCTCAATAATAAATAAGTTTCCAGACCTCATTCTTTAAAATATATAATTACCTCATTCTTGGAAACTGTAAAAGGTCACTTAAACTTCCAAGAGAAATGGAGCAGTTAGCAATTCCTCACAATTCGCAACCAAGCTATCCAAAGCAAGGAATAAATTTGGTTTTTAAGAGAGGGCAGAACTACATATCATTTTACAATCAAGATATCAGCTTCCTTTGCTACCATCTAGGCCAACCACATGCTGGGTAACTTGTAACTAACAGTGCTGAGTCTTATTAAATAATTCCAGCTATGATACAGCAAATATTACCTTAAGCTCAGCACTCTTTAACATGGTCTGTGGTCATCTTGGAGCATAACTTAAATTAATTCATGCTCTCAAAGATATATAATGTACATAGTTTTCTTGCAAGCCAAGGCCTTAGTATACAGCGAACTACAGAAGCATATCAAGTATTCACTACAGACCCTGGCAGTGGTCATGGTTGGTGCCTTCAACAACAAAAAGTGTACCAGACCAGCCAATGAAAATATATTATCAAACCAGCAATATATAAATTTATGAATGACCTTGAGAAAAGGTGAAGGAAAAGAGAACAAATTCATATTACGGACATATTATAAGTATACAATCACTCAATTATCAAGCTAAAAAGGAAAAATAAATTAAAAAAATAATAAACAGAGCCTTATCAGTTCTTTCTACTGACCCTATCCCATGAGATTTAAAACCATAAAAGAAAGAATTCTGATTTCAACACCATTTTCAATTCAATGTGCAGCCCTTTCCACATCAAACAGTAGGAGTGAAGAAAGACATTACCCTCAAATATTTCAGAATAATGACCAACTCTGTCAGCAACAGATCTTTCCATCACTATGATTGAAATCCTTTAAATTACTACGAAGCATTTTTTTCAAATTACTTTGTATTATTAAAACCAAAAATGATCCTCAAGGAGCTAATCACATCCCTTGCTTTGTAGCATTGAGGTTTCCTTGAGAATCAAAGAGAAGCCAGGAGTTCAGAGCACCTACCATTATGATCTTGCTCCAAAGAGCTTGACTATTTACTTAACAGAGATGTGAGGAAAAATACTTCTCTAAATTTGAATGAATGGAAAAATCTAGTATCAAAATATGTTAAAAACTGGATCATATAAATTTTTATGTTAACATAAAGCAGTATTTTAGTATTTTTTATATTTTCATGAAACCTGGATTACATAGTAATGTAATAAACAATGACTATTAATTCCCTAAAATGGAGATTAGTATCATCCAAAATGGCTCAGGTAGGTGCTACTAACCTACAAGCTTATGCTGCACAGCGGAGTCAGCAGGAGGTAACTTGCTGATGTCAGAAAGTCTAACAGTGAGATTTACATTATGGGAAGCCTGAGGCAATTTTCATCAGCTTGCTTTAACAGCCACTAGAATTTCCACACTCATTGAGAACTACCTGGTGTACATGACACCACATTCCCCAGAAATCCAAATGCAAAACTAACCACTAAGAATTATCATGTATGTTTTCAGTATTTGCTGCATGGTTTTGAACTAATCTATGAGTGTCAGTTTCTCACAGAAGGCTTGTTGCTTTGCTAATGTCTCCATTTGTTTTCAAGCTCCAAAATGAACATATCAAAGACCACAATAAACTACAGACTATTTACACAAAACTTAAGGAGCCCCAATTCAAATGTTTGCAATGGGATGCATTTTTGAATAAAATGTGAAAGCACACAACATAAACCACAACAGCTACTCAAGCCTCCAGGATTACTCAGCACTATAAACCAGCTTTGTTTTCTGAACACAGAGAAGAGATTAGCAGGTATATTGAAAGCTCCAAAGGAACACCTTTTCATCCTCAAGTGAAATTTTTTCATTCTCCTGATGTTGAGTGCATGCGTAGTGGTGGTGGTAGGGTGAGGCATTTAGAAAGGGGGTCATTTGGAGTACTAAAACAAGGCTAAAGTTAGCATAATTATATGGAATTCCACTATAAATTCAATAGCACACCTGAAGGTCCACTGTAGACTATCTGACAACCTTCACTATTTAACCCCAAATAATGATGTGAAAAGAATGAAAAAAACAACAAACCTAAACCAAACAACACAATCAAAAAAAAACCCCAGAGGAACAAATAATGCCCAATTTGATACAGAGAAGACTCCTCAATTACTCTAAACTAATAAATGAAAAATTGTGAACGGATACATACAGTTGTAGAAAAAAACCCAGTACTAACAGAAACAAAGTTATAGATATTCTGTTAATGTGAATTTAGATTCACTGTGCTGTACTGGGAAAGTCACCTCAGTTTAATGCATGTCAGCTATTTGCAGAATTAATACAATTGTGATAGCTGACCTTCTAGGCAAACTAGTCTCTTCTGCTGGAGTTTTGAATGCGGATCCCAGAACTGTTTGTTTCTCTTCTTTCCCACTTTGACTGTCTGAATAGAGACATTTAAAGGGAATGCCAGAAACCTTTTTATGTTCTAAGTTACTGGCATATCGTTTAACATGATATATTGGCAGAACTTAGAAAAAAAAAAATCTACTTTTTTTTTCTAACAACCTTGATAATGGGATTGTTATGTTTTTCACCCCGCTGTGGACACAAGTCTTTTGAAGATCTTTTTTCCCCTCTTCAATAGACTATTTTGTTATTCTTTGTATATCCTGCTGCCTGCTGCCAGACAGCTAAATGTTTCTGACTGTGGTTGCTATGCTTTCTGTTTTTAAGAAATGGGTTCAAGTTTCCCTTTTTTTTTTTTTTTTTTTTTTAACTTCCCATGGCAAGGACTCATAGAAATTTCTTGGCAACAGCTAAATCGCAGAGTTTAGGAACAAGCTGGTTCCACAGAAGCTCAATTGGCTCCCAAGTAGGAATAAAGCCTTTACCAAGACATAAGTCATGAAACAAAAGCAAGAGACATAAGAATCACCAAAAGGAAAACAAAATGTAATTTTTGAGGGAAAAGCAGCTTTGCATTAATATATTGTATAAAATATAAAAAAGAAAACAAATTATATGCTACATCCAATGACTGTTTGGGAAAAGAAA
>NW_020955467.1:997965-1118162 GCF_003031625.1 Empidonax traillii | reverse complement strand
AGGGTGGCAGCCCTCAGTGGCTTTTGGCTACTCCACTAGAGAGCAAAAACCACTTTTTTTATGGTTCTGTGGTAAAGCACTCTTTATGGGAGTTCAGCATTTTTATTGCACAGATGGTTGGAAAAAACATTGGATACTGAGGAAAAAAAAAGATCATTATTAGATCTGGGGCAGGAAAGGACAGTTTCTGTGAATCCCTCCAAACCACAATCAAGGTAAAGCTAAAGAGTTTTGCAGTGAGTGTTATTTGTGCTTAAAAGGTTTGCAAAGACAAAGGGTAGCAACACTCAGGCTGTACTCTGCAACATCCATGTACAAACCATAAGATTATGAGTCAAATTTATACTAAAGGGGTATGAAAGCACTAGTCTTATTCCAAAGCCTTACTGTCAGGCAGCTTCTACTGTGAGCAATGAACATTACACAGGTCGTTCTGGGCACAGGAGATACAGAGCAGTTTTCCTCCAGGAGCTGATTTAGCAGAACCAGAGTGCTGGAAATTTACAATTCTGAAGTTATCAAAGTCTGTTTGTAAACCTGGTGCTTGCCTGCGGGTTGTTCCCATTCCTTGCACAAGGGCTCACCCTATCAAGTATTCTCTAAAGGAATTGCCTCCCCTGCTAGTCTGGATGTTTTCTCTGTTCCTCTGTTAGCAGTTGTTTTGCTGATTCACTGTGAACTGCCTGTTTAAACCTTTAT
The DNA here is from genome assembly GCF_003031625.1 of Empidonax traillii. NCBI lineage: Eukaryota > Metazoa > Chordata > Aves > Passeriformes > Tyrannidae > Empidonax > Empidonax traillii. The sequence continues at coordinate 1,117,463 of NW_020955467.1, read as the reverse complement.
AACCGTGACAAGGCCACCTTTTGCATTAGGAGCAAGCAAAATTTATTCAAGCTGCCACTGACTGGTATGTCTTTATAGCTCTCACTTCTAGCAGCCCTTACAAGGCACATGTTCAAGGAAGTCCATCGCCTGACCATCTTTTGTTGCCTGTGACAGTTTCACAGCTTTTCTTAGCATTGCCACAAGCCATCTTCCTTGTTTTAAAACAGTGTGTTGTGTATACAGGCTTTCAGCTCCTTTCACGTATGTGGTGTTATTCAGATGCTTTCTGACATAAGGTGTCAAGCTCTCTGCCTTCACTCGAGTGTTTCTAGTATAAATCGGTAAAATTGCCTTTAAGTCCTGAAGAACTTAGGAGCTTACCTTAGCTGAAGATGTTTTTGCTTAATGTTTCAACATATTGTTCTTAATAGCACATCTGTGAACTGCTCGAAGCAAGTAAGTGGCTGAAGTGTCCTTGCAATGCAGCAAAACCTCGTTGGAAAGGGACACTTGGGACTAGTACCATGTCAGGGATGCTTAGATTATTTAAGGACCTGATAAAATACTTGGCAGGGTCAAGACAAAGAACCCAAAAGACAGAAGCTTTGTTAGTTCAGTCATGACAGAGTCACTCACAACTGCACACAGACCAGCTGCTCTTGCAAAGCAGTCATGCTCTGGTGTATGAAGACACAATTGGAGACCAGTCCAACAGCTGCTAAACATCCCAAACTCCTGGTGAGGTTGATGAGCACAGGATGCTCCTCACCTCACCAACACAAGCACATTGAAAGTAAGAGCCAAAAAGTACCTAAGAGTCATTTACTCTAAAGGCAGTCAGTACTACTTCTTAGATATTCCATCTATAGATCTGTTCATGTTACCAGAGGTATTTAGATCACCTGAATCACTACAGTTAGACCTGAATTTTACCAAAACTAGAATAACTCCCAAGTTTCCTGGTTCCTTAGTTTTATACTTCTTACTGCTAGCAATTCCAACCCATATGAATTTTAAACGTGTTTAGATGTCATTGAGTTAAGACAACAAAAAACCAAAATACAGCAACAAAACCCCATCAGATATGGTGTTTTCACATTAAATAGAATGTGAAATTCTATGATGCACAATGGAGAATGACAGAGGAGAAATGCTGTTAAGGCATTTTTCCAGGGTAGGGGCTGTCTGGTTAGTAATACTCATCTCCTCACATCACCCAGTGCTTCTCCCACTCTCCTTGTAGGTATTTCTTAAGCCCTTTCATTTGGGAAACTGTAACTGCCTTACAGCCCATTTGCTGCTTCCCAAATTTTTCTTCCTGCCTGGTGGGCTTATAAACTCCAGGCTCTTTTGTGGACTTGAATAATAGGTGACTTTCCATTAGAACATGGACAAAAGCCATTTCTGCCAATATACAAGAATATTATTCTTAAAAAATATAGGCAGAAGGACATCCTCTATTTGAGAAGATGCTTTGGAAAAAGTGTCATAACAATAAAGAGTCAGTTACCCGAGAGTGCAATTTAGAGAGACATCATGGGAAGAGTTGCTTTAATTAGTGTGGTTGTTATATCTGTTGCCTTGCTTAAATTGCAGATGTGCCTTCCGCCACCTCGTATCTAGGAGCAAGGACTCCACAGGGACTGGGCCCAGGAAGTCTTTTTAACCAAAATCAGATGCAACAATTTATATCAGCTGAGCTTGAGCTCTGTGGGCCTAGTGAAAGTCTCTATGGAACACTTGAAATGCAGATAGGTAAGAAATGAAGATCAAAAAAACAGCTAGCCAGGAAACAGAGCCCTTTAGATAACCTGCAAACCAATCTCATGCTTTTCCAGCCCAGTGCAAGCAGCAATGACCACTGCAAAGCACATGGAAGCAGAGTTCCTGCAGTTACAGCCAGGGACAGCTAGAGAGGAATTGCCTCCTTAGAACTGGATCTGTCATCCTGGGTCCTGCCTGACCAGGGCCAAACAGGTGTGGATAAACACCTCCCCTGCTCTGCTACCTTCTAATGCAGCTCAGAACACAATTTGCCTTTTTTGCAAGGAGAGCACACCGTCAGCATAGATGCTTGTCATCAGAGCCAACATTCAGCTTACAGAGGCTGGGACAGACCAGCCTTGCCAAGGAGTAGGAGGAGGGCACAGGCTACAGCCTTCTCTAAATGATACATGATTTGATCCCGTTCCCAATGTAGCCAAACTACCAGCACCAGTGGGTGTTTGACCCGGGAGCTGTACTAAGAATATCCAAAATCATCATCTTCTTATGCAATTACAGAGCTATCTCGTAGCTACTTTGTGTGCTGAGGCAAGATGGGCACTCAGCTGCTCAGAGAATAAGGCCTGAGTTCGACTTGCCCAGCTTTTATATGCTCTTGAAATGCTGCCCTATGGTTAGTGGGCTTGTGCCAACAGAACCAAATCCTGTCTGCCCTTTACTGCAAGGCATTTCCCACACCTCCTGGATAAATGTTCACTCTTCCTTCTACCTCCTCTGCTTCAAGCTCCAGCCAACTGTCATCCCCTGGGAGCCAAACATTTACTGCATGAAAACCCCAATACATGACAACTAACCTCTCTCAGTGCTTCTGTCAAGGCAACTGCTGCCTTTCAAGCTGATTTCACTGGCTAATTAAGCATGGAGGCACACCAGACTGCCAACTGAATGGTGGTTGCAGCATCCATCACTCCAGCAGACTCCAATCTAATGGGCTACAGCTTGAGAGCCCAGACCAGCTTGTTCACTGGAATGGAAAACCCATTGTTTACTGTGCTCTAAAATTCCCCGAGTTATAAAGAGGGGAAAAAAACCCAAACAAAAACCCGTTATGTTCTCCAGCCTTGAAAACATTAATTATGAATTATGAAGAGAGAAAAAACACCTGCTCCCCTTTTATCATTAACATTTTATGTATTACACCTTTCAGTCTCTTTCCAAACATTAAAGCTCCCAAGGTTCTTCAGAGGTAGTAAAAAGTACATCGCCACTCCAAGTCCCATTTGCCTACAGAGCCATCTCATCTGCTGTTTCCACCAGGGATGCAGTTTGCTTTCCTGCCATGGGTGTGCTTGGCTTCCTTTGTGCACGTGCACGTGTAGTTTGGATGCAGTGGCTTCCCCATGTGTTTGTTGGAGCATCGTCCTTCCTGTTGACTCAGTAGTACACACAAAAAAATGACTGTGAACTGTGATGTGTTATTTATATGGTTTCTTTTACCCTCTGCAATGGTTTAGATCCTTCTGAAGATCCTGACAAACAGAGCAGAGCCTAAATGGCATTTAGTTACATAAAGTGTAAGGCAACTAGACCAAGAGGAAGAGGGTATTGAGATGGGCCCAAGGATGTTGTGTACCAAAGCCACCTGGAGTGTCCCACACAGCTCCACGCTCATGTTCTCACCCCAGCTACATCTGAATTTGAAAAAGGAGCCCAAACAAAACACTTTCTTCTCTCACTGGGAGGAAATAACATATCTTAAACAGCAACAGAGATAACAACTACTTATCTTTAGTGAGGACACTAGATTACAAGATTAGGACTGTAATTGTTGATGCCTATCCTGATCAAATCAAGATCTGAACACATCTGGGATATGAAAGATCTCAATACAACACACATTTGTTTTAATGAAAATATTTTCAAACTAAAGAAGGAAGAATTTAAATTGCCTATTAGCATAAAGGGACTAGATGACAAATTGCTGCAAGTACATTTAAGTTGCAACTTTATTCAAAGAAACACCACTGATGTTTACAGAAAATGAAAATAAAGTTTCACTAAGTACTGAAATCTGACCTCAATGTATAATTTCAAATCCTTTAAGACAGGTACAACATCATAACAGGGTATTTTTGATTCATCAGAGCCAAAGATTTTACAGTCTGGAAAACAAAACAAAACAAAACCCTGATGACCTATTTTACATTTATATCCCAAATGAAAGAGCCAAGATAAAAAGAATAACTTTTTTCTTGACCTAGTAATATTGACAGAGACAATAATAATATTTCCGAGGCTGAAATTTGGCTCTGATAGATGAGAAAATAATTCATGAATTTGATTTTTTTTAAGAGAAGAGATCAGCAAACATCAGCAAAAATATCATGTTTATGCAGGTCTGTTTCTAAGAAGATAGCTAAAGAGTGGCTATCTGGATTGGGCAGGTTTTTGCTGTGGATTGACTATTAAAAATTAGATATAATCAAAATATAGCAGATATACAGAGCTCAAGACTGGTTTGACCCTCTCCTGCAATGGATTACTTTGTTTTGAGAATTTTAAGTAACGTTTAAATGTTTTAAAGTGACAGAATCCCACATGTCTTGTCTTTTTTTTTTCAAACCTGACCCTAATTCCCAGCTGCAATTTTGCAACCAGTGGTTTCATTCCAACAGGCAGTTAATCAAGGGCTGCTACTACTCTGGTAAAGGGGCAGGACAGAGTCTGTTCCTGGGGATGTGTGGGAGTATTGGACGCCACTGACCAGACAGGAAGCCAAGCCAACTCAACTTCTGCAGGGAATAAACAAAGCTAAAGAAACAAACAAGCAAACAACAACAGCAAAAAAATCCCCACATAACCAGGAAGGTATCAGGGAATATCTGTAAGTAAGTAGTTTTGGTTGAATGTCTCTGTTCCAGCATCTCCAGGTCTGTTTTGGTCTCCTCCAGGTCAGCCTTCTTGCCTGTCTTCAGCAAGTCATCATCCTCCCCTGTTCCCTTTACTCCCATTCCTGCCTCATCCTTCTGTGTAGTCCATTGTAATTCTATTGCCATAAAAATCCAGAGACACAAAACACTTATTCTGATTTGGCTGTACATTCTCCTGGCATCTATCCTCTTGACTCAACTAGCAACCTGCACAAGGCAGCAGCCACCTCCAGTCCTTCCTTCTGCACCACCAGGGGCAGAGGGGGACAAATTCTTCTAGATCCTCTCACAGTCTCACTGCTGGGCAGGTAACAGAAGGTGCAACCTGCAAGATCCCATCTTTGACAGCCGCCAATCAAACTTCCGAAATCACCATCACACTCTATAAAGTGCCACTTAATAATGACCACAGGTTACAAGATGAGAATGTCTTAGAAGACAGATGCTTCTCTCGTGAATAGCTATAAAACCACACTGAAGTGTTGTACATGCTCATACTTGGAGTTTCAAGATCATGAAATTTAGGAAAGTCCGTTTCTCAAAAAATCAAGGCATGCCAGCTTTTCCATGAAAATTCTCTCCTACCTCAGGGATGCAAAGCACCACACTATGGCATGCACTCCCAACCTTCCACCCTCCTGCTAAGGGCTGCTTTTGCAGTGCTTTCAACATTAGAGGAGAAAATGTTGTTTGTTACGCTGGTTTCCACCACCAGATCCCCACACTAAAGCATCTGCGTGCAGCATTACCGTACTTTCGTAATTTCATCCACAATCCCGATCGAGTTGCAAGTGCCATTAACCACAAGTTCAGCTCTTGCAGACCTCACTACAGGCAGTCTTTTTGCCACTTGAGTGTACAGCACAAAAAACCACTGGTGATTCATAAGCATCAGCACTGCAAAACTCGAGAGCAAAAGAATTTTTCTGAACTTCGTACAGCTCATCAAACAGAAAGTACTGAAACACAAAGAGCAGAAATTACTAGATCTCTGATATAAGCTCCAAACATTCTTTTACATTTGAAGTATCTGCCTCTTAAAAGTGTTTTTCCATCTCAGTTAAATAATACCTGTTAGATAACCAGAAACAGAAATTGCTTGGGAGCTTCCTGCACTTGTTTATCAACTTTCTTTGATAAAAGTATACATCTGAACAAGTTTATTTTGCAAAGAAACAAAAATAGCTTCACTGAGTTTATATCAGGTAATTAAGACAAGAGACAGGAGAGACAGCTTCTTTAGATAAATCAGTTCCTAAAAGGCATAAGCAATAAGTCCATGAAAACATCTGTTTTCCCCAAAAACTTTTGCTGATAAAAAATTTTTCCAAAGAATGGTATGGTATAGGACAAAATTTCTTGAATTTGTGTTCCCCAAGAGATTGCACACAATTTCTGAAATAGGATACAGCCAAACAGCACAGCCATTCTGAAAACATGAGCTTTTCCACAGAAACTGTTCATCCCCACAGCCAACCCCCCTCTCACTGCTGAAGAATACATTTAGTGCAGGTAATTCAATCTGCAACTTGCACTGCAGCTTACACACTGAGCTACCTGCACTAAAATTATTCCACAAGATCATGATATACTCACAGGACAAAAGACTTACCCAGTTCTATTTTCTTTTAAAAGTTTCCTTTTCATATTTTTCCATAAACATTTCTCTCCTACATAAGTTTTATTTGTTAAGTACCCATGCCTATCTGATCAGTGACAGAAAGTAATTGTGGTCATGCCACAACTCAAATAAAAGAACAGTATTCCAAACTTGAAGCTGGAAAAAAAAAAAAAAGTTCACGTGCAGAGCAGGTATTTATCTTCCTCTTCAGCTGAAAAGTGATTCACTCAGTCAGCTGTTTCCCAAGAAATAGTATTGGCCTTGATCACTTCAGCTGAGATTAATTTAAGGAGTATGACAAAGTATGGTCAGCTCTAAGAGCATTTGATTGCAGAAAGCCCTGCAATAAACACCAGTGTTACTGGAGAATGATGTGAAGGGATAGGTACTCAGATGCTATATATTGCCTTTTGTGTAGAAAACATTGAAATCAGGGCTGCAACTTACCAGAAACCTATTTATTGTTTGCTTAATCAAGATCAGAAACACTTGGCCATTTTATGTCTTTTGATCCTGATTCAGGAATACCTTAAAATCATGTGCTTTAAGGTCTGCCATGTCAGAAACACGTTTGCTTGCTGTGGTGAGTTAGTTCTACATCTTTGGTTCTACAACTTTGAAGCCTATTTCCATCAACTGCCTGGTGACACCATCTGAATTTCAGAAATTGTTGTCCTTGGTTTGAATGTGAACAGATTTGCTTCAGCTCCTCATGCTTCTCTCTACTAGTAAATGCCCAAAAGCATGTGTTTTATAACCAAGAGGGGAAAAAAAAGCACTGAGTTAACTTTACTGTTGAATTTGTAAAATTCCTATTGCTATCAAACCAGAGCAGGTGTTTGGACAGCTTAGGTTTATTGAACTTAAATAGCAAATGGTTCCCTTTCAATTAAAAAAAGGTCATTTCCCTGGTTGTCTGCGATGCCTCATGCAAGTGGAGGAGCACACACAAGTTGCTGTGTGGAGAAAATGAGCTAAATTTCACCAAGAACAGACAGTAATCAACAATCCACTGGTAAACAAAAGCACTGCTCTGTCCACAGCAGAACACAGTGGGGTGTTGCTCTGCCCCTGAACATGTTTAAGTGCCTATTTAAGCTTGCAGAGCTGATAGGAGAATGCAAGCATCCAAATCCTCATGTCTATGTGGGTAGTTATTTGAGCTGAACAGAGAGAGACGCAAAAACACACAGCTGTTGGACAGAACCAGGGATGGCTGGTCAGGATCTAGAGTGTCCATGGCCATGGATGTTCCTAGGATGCAGTGGTGCTGGGTACCCACACACACTTTGCCATGTTTATGGAAACATTGCATTTTGCTACTACTTTTTGTCAGGACCCACATATTTCACTGGTTCCACATCAGATGGAAGAGCCTCCCCCAGCTGCTCAGAGCTCAGTGCTCTCAGCTGCCAGGCCTAGGCAGGATTTAAAACACATGAGACTCAGAGCTTTGCTTTTAGGTGGCTGAGTACTGAGCCTAAATTTTACATCAAGATTTATTGGATGGCATCGAGACGGGGAAAATTACTTCTGTGAGAACATACATACAATAGCAACATTGCTTCATCTAAAAAGTCTAATTTTTGGTGTATTCTACATAATAACTTTCATCTCTCTCTGCTAATGTAATGAGGTCTGTCCAACATTTTAATTTCAAATCCAGTTTTGGATAACAAATCCACCTTCCCGCCCCCCCCCAAGGAAAAAAGAATCCAGTCTCCAGGAACTAAATCAATAACAGCATTAAAGGAGGACTGGCTAGTGAAGACAGTTTGGGAATTAGATTTTTTTTCTGTTTTTAATGCCAAGAAACTAAGCTATTACAACTAATAACACAGGAGGTATTCAATTTATTCCCAGCCATACCTGAATGCACCCACTTTCAACACTAATACATCACGAATTTGATCAATGTCATGGTATTTTTCCACTAAGTTACTCAAATCACTGATGCATTTGAAGTAAAGGTAGTGTTTGAAAACAGCAAATGAAACCTTTACCAAAGAAAAATTAGTGTTGAAATACAAAAGTAAAAGCAGGCAACTTTACATAGCTAGATAGATTAGCCTTCCAAAAATTAGCCTTTCACCTCTAGTCAGCCTAGCAGCATGTAGGAGAAAGCCCTAACATGCTGAAGAAATCAAGATTTCTTGACCCGCAATCCTACTAGCCTCACAGCTTGTCATGTCTTATTATTCCTGAGAGAGGCATATGAGCTAAATGCTGGTAGAAATCCTGCAACAACAAACATCTCATCATTGTCCACCTGTAGGAAGTAACCTTTCCTGCAACAGCTGCAATAAACACCAAAGAAAATACTCATATTAGTGGATCAAGTTCTCCGTCTTCTTGTACCAGAGACAAGAAGTGAAAGACCTATGGGTCAAGATTCAGAATTTAATTAATGTGCTGGTCTCTGATACAACGGCTGTGCAATGACCCTGACAAAAGAAGTAAATGCAGATATCTTTTCTAGTATTCCCACAGAGGCATCAGGTCATGCAAATAAGCAGAATGTGCTCGTATGACTTTGCAATCCATTTTTTTCTGACCCTCTCTCCAGAGCAGGGATCTGTTAGAGAAATCTTTTGTGCATGGCTGTTCCTATAGTGTGGAGGGCAAGACAACGCAATCCCACAGCTGAAATTTCTTGTCCCTCAAGAATTACAGTGTTAAATAACAAAACCAGAGATAAGAGCTGAGTTAAAACTAACGCATCTATGTCTAGGCTAGGAAGAGTTTGGCATGGAAGTCTTGCTATTATTAGACATTTCCTGCTATTTTCCTACCCAGTAGGAAAGAGATGCATTTTGAAGAACTCCAATCACAGTGGATCAGATGGGGAAATGTTATACTAATTTCCTCTTGGCTTTTAAGCACAGAGAAAGACAATCCACCTTTTTGTGGTTTGGGGGCTTGGTTCCCACTCCTCTCCATCTTGTTAGAGTTCCACTGTGATGGATTAAGTGAGATGCTCCTCATGCATCAGCTTCCATAAGTGTTTCTAAGTATTATTATCTCTTTGAGCTGCTTCTCTTCCACCTCTCACACTCTGTGCACTGTTGTAAACATGTATCTATTCTTCTTTCTATCCAGTATTCAGCATTTTAACTGGTGATTAGTACTGGAGATTCCAACACCTCCTCAGGATGCATCCTTCCACTCCAGAGAAGCAAGAGTAACAGGCTGTAAATGCCACCCACTCCTTTGAAGGGAACAGAATGTGGTCCTCCTGCATGGCCAGTCCTTTCAGAGAACCATCTGACATAGAAAAGCAACCCCCCTGCCCACACCACGAGGTATTCCCTGACGTTTTGCTAGGGATGGTGTGGCTCCCATGGGCAGGGACAGCATAGCACACGAGCTGCTTCACAGGATAGCAATTTATTCCTAAAGTTTGCTCGTGCTTTGGCAGGCAAACACACTTGTTGATTAAATACCACTAATAACTCAAGCCAAGAGCAGATTGTGGTCAAAGAGGTGCCTGGATACTTTTGGGCCACAACATCACCTCAAGATGACAGAACAACTCCTATTTTTTGTCTGCTTGCATTCATCCCTATTTATATGCAAGAGAAAGGAAAGCAAAGCTGGCTACATGTAATCATTACCTCATTTTATCTATATATGGCACATGAAGTTAATCAAAGGGATTTAAGATAAAAGTACTTTCTTGACAACTTTTTGGGTGAGTGGGAAATAACCATGAATGGGAGAAGAGTTTTGCAGACTTGGTCCTGCTGGACTCTGAGCAATGCTGTAATTCCTTTCTTTCCAAATGCAGGGCTATCAAATGGCACTGGAATTGCACTGAACAACAAAGTGAGTGTTTTTCTGGTCTGAAGGCAGACTTTAAAGCAAAAGGACAGAGGGGGAAAGGTGTTTTTCCTTCTCTGGGAGAGCAAGTTCTGCCTGAACCTCATGATCATTTCTTGCTGACACTGGAAGAAGCAGCTGGGAGTGAAGGAGCACTTGGAGGTGCTTAAAAAACCCATAAGGAGGTAGATTATCCAGCACTACAGAATCCTTCTTCGTCCATATTGTCTTTCTCCCCCAGCTCTGACAGGTTGAATGGCTCTTTCTTTTTGTCTGGAAAATGGGCATCTTTTATTGTCTACACAGGGATTTCCAGGTAAGAGTCTTATCAGTTGATAAGATGAGCTATAGAGAACAATACTTGTTTGCTTGAAGGGTGGATAGCTGCAAGAAAACTGCTAGCTGAGAGTTATTCACATTTATTGGTCTGTAAATCATTTCACTGTCTCATCAAAAGTGCTAGGTTAGAACACGACTTTATGTTTACTTATAGAGCTCCTTTCGTCTCAGAGGGATTACATCAGCACATGCTGGCATGCAGCTACCTCTGGGGTGTTATTCTGTTTCCATAAAAGCCATGGAAACACTAACAGAGCGAAGTGTGAAATCCAGTGAGAGCAGCAGAGGGCTGTGCAGGCTCAGACCAAGGGCCTGCCTAGCTCAGCGTCCTGCCTGCAGCACAAGCAAATGTGGGCACCCAGAGGAAAAAAAAATAATATGGCATGTATATGCTTTAAAAAAAAAAAAAAAAAAAAGAAGATACTTCTCTTTCCAGCCTTCAAGTCTTTTCAGTTCAGGGCATTTCCTGAATCCGTATGACAAACTTTTGCATCCACAGCTTTCTCTGGCAAGCAGCTCCACGTCTGCTGCCTGCTGTGTGAAAACCCACTTCCTTTTCCTTGTTTTGATTGTGTCTCCCACTAGCTCAGTTTGCTCTGACTCCTAGTTCTTGTACTAGAAAATAGTTTGAGGCTTAAGGACACACTAAACTGGGAAGAAAGAGAAAAGCTCATTGTAGGTAGGATTCTAGGGTTCTTTTTTTTTTTTTTTTTCCAAAATAAGAGAGGAAAACAGATCTTGGCAAACCTTGCAAATCTTTAGAGAGCAAGTATTTATACACAAATATTTCTTAAAATTCCAAGGGGAAAAAATGAGGGTAAAATACCCCTTCAATTACTTGAGCTGAGGTTCCCTCCTCCTTCCTTCCTTCCTTCCTTCCTTCCTTCCTTCCACCCTCCACACCAGAACTGTGGGTCTCAGTTCAATGAGCTTAATAGGTAGGTCTGCCATAAACTGGCAAGGACCAAGCTCCCTGATTCCTTACTTGCTGTCACCTTCAACTACCTCTTGCCTGTGTCATGAAACCAAAGTTTGCTAGAAAAAGTGGCAAATGCTCCAGCTAAAAACTCTCTGGCAGCACAATCTGTCTATAATGACAAGAGCTGTTTATTTCAATTAGAAAAATAAATTAGTTTTTTCTGCAGCTGGATCACTGCAGGAGGGCTTGGAGACATCAGCAGATTAAAAATATGGATATTAAATATTTGTTGTATTTCAATATGGCATCTCATTTTCTCCGCTATTAATAGAGGTGTTAACATCTTAAATTTGAAGGGAAGGCAGATTACATTCCATGTTACATTAGCTGCTAAAACACTATCTTGCATTAGGTACGTGCAGAAAACACTCTTAATTTAAGAGTTGCCTTGAAGTGGAGACTGGATCTTAGAATATTTCCTCTTTCCACTTTACATACAGCAAATTCCTTACATCTCACCTTGTAACTTGACTTAGTTGAGAGGCTACAACAGGTTATGCTTCTACACTTAACTTTTCTTTATATATGAAGTTTTCTGCTGGAATAATTTACCCTGACACCAACCAAGAAAATCACAATTCTCATTACATGTCTAGAAAACAACACAGAAAAGTAGAAAGTAAACAAAGCTGTAAAGCAAGGAATTGAAACTGGGAAAATCAATTCCAGAATGTGACTAATAATGGCTGCTGTGATTACAGCAACTAGCATTACAAAAATCCTTAGTACAACATGCAGGGTTCCAGACTGTTTGTTAAAGTGGTCCAAAATAGCTCCCTCACTCATTTAATGCCAGTAGAATGTGAATTCGAATGCATTCACCTGTAAGCTAAGTGGTTTTTTTGTTGTTGTTTTGGGGTTTTTTTGTAATACATCTGCCCTGCCGCACTTGCAGATTTAACAGTCACAAGGATATTTTAAATATATTCATGCTTGGCTTCTTTAGCTGCCCTTTATGAGAAGTTTAGAAGTGCTGTGTGAACTTCATGGTCCACAGAAACAGACTGAGATATTTACAGATACAAAGCAAGTCTTAAAAAGGCAAATGGGCAAATGACTATGAGGCTGCTGAATGAATCTTGTTTGTAGTTACAATTAAATGCTGCCATAAATAATTCCTATTTCTCATGCAGATTTTTTTTTTTAAAGTAATACCCAGGTGGTTCTGCAGTTTTTGTTTGGAACTCTAAAGCAAATGAGCAAATCATGCCTAGGGGAATAAACAACATTCTTCCATGGACTTTGGCCAAATAAGCCAAACCATTTCCTTTTTCACTTTCTGTTTTGAAAAATTCTGGATTTGTTCATGTCCCTATAGAGCATGCACTGTTCCAAAATGTGAAACATCTTTTATTGTTAAAACTAGGGGATTCTGACAGGTGAAATCCAGCATTACACTTCCAGGTCTTTGCTGAAATTTGGCACTGAATGCAGCAGACAAGGGACTATCTGTCACAGGAGTCCAACAGAAGAAAATACATCTAAAACAGCAAAGGGAGCCTGAAACTCCTGAGTTCAAAGAAAGAAGAGAACTTTTAAAAGCCAGACTTGCAAGCTGGTGCTGCCCAGGCACTGCTCTGTGTCTCACTGCCCATGTTTGAAAAGTCCCAGGCACCAAGAGACTGTGGGTGCAGGTCCTGAGCTGTTCTGTAGCACGTTACACACACGTTCCATCCATGATTAGAGTTTACTGTTCTTCCCTTTCAATTTTAGTTGCACCACTCCTCTACACCTATTTTATTTTGAAATAAACGTGACACTGCACAAAAAGAAGGAGACCCCATTTCTTTTGTTTTCAGATCCCGTAAATTCCACTCGGAATACATTAGGGAACTAAAGCTGTGATGGGATCCTGTACCACAAGAGGCTACATTTTCCTGATTAAGTAATCAGCACTACATTTAAAAAGGTCTGTTGTAGCATCTTTTTCTAGAGAAAAAGGAATTTGATGTAGCTGATAAGCAAAATAAAAGTCTTTCTCAGCATATTAGGCATAGCACATTCCTAGGTAGGGCCTCCAAAATTTCAGTGGATGTGATAAACAAAAGGATGATTTTTTTCCCCTCAAAATGTGATAAACATGCTGTGCTGCTTCTCAGCATCAGTTAAAATACCAAACATATTTTAAGGCTTTAAATGTGGAGCTAATAGTACACTCATATAAAGATTTTATGAACAGCAATAATCACCACTTTAAGAATAAGTTTTCTTTTATATGCCTTGGTTGTAGTTGGGTAAAAATATCAGCTTAAGAGAAAACTATGAGCTGGAATCAACTGGGGAAAAATTTCTATACCAGAATTTCCAAGTTTTTGCTAAGAACTCACTTTAAAGGAGAACAGACAACACTAAATAAATAAAGTATGTTGCTTCAAGCACCAGTGATTCGTTTTGACTTGCATTCTGTACTCCACAGAAACCAAAACAAGATGTTTTGACAGCATTCTGACAAGATTATTAGGGGTAATTAATCAATTCCCATGAAACGTTTCAATTTCAGCAGGAAAGTAGAACTGCCAAGATTGCTGATGTCTCTGGTAGAGGCACCTGAGAAGGTTTTGTTACAGTGACTGCTTCTCAGGTGACAGCTTCTCTGTGTTTATACAGAATGTGCTTCACCCATCTGTATTCATTTGTTATGGTGGTTGGTTGTGGTTAGATTTCATATCATGTACACCAGCCTGTAAAATTCGACATTGTAAGGGAAGAAGATAATGATTGTAGCTGTGGTAACACCTGTAGCCCTCACACATGCAGGCTTCACAGACAGCCAAGGAAAGCTTCACAGAAGCAATGGTCTTTGCTTTACTAGAAAACAAAACCAAAACTATTTTGATTATGTTTTAGCAGGGCCTGTTGCAGTAGGACAAGGGGTAATGTTTTCAAACTGAAGGATGATCTATTTAGAGCAGATGCAGGAAAGAATTTTTTTATGATAACAGTGGTGAAACACTGGCACAAGTTGCCCAGAGAGGTGGCAGATGCCACATTCCTGGAAGCACTCAAGGTCAGGTTGGACAGGGCCTTAAGCAACCTGATCTAGCTGAAGATGTCCCTGCTCATTGCAGGGGGGTTGGACTAGGTTAAGGACTTCAATTCTTAACCTGCTGGCTTCACCTGTGTTCTCTGACCCAGCACTTCTGTAAAGGTCCTTTCCAACCCAGACTGTTTTACAATTTTATGATTCCATTCAAAAGACTACTATCCTTTTCTACATTTTATTACTCTCTTCTCAGGCTCATGCCACAGTGTCTGTCTGGCCACACAGATTTTCAACACAAATGTAGAAGACAGACATTTGGCAGCTCTCAAAAATATAGACAGATACTTCATACCTACTGGGGACAAAGCATCATGGAAGCTTACAAGTTCCACTCAATAGACAGCCCAGGTTCTTAGAAAAAGACACTTTCTTTATTTCCAGTGATGCTTAGAAGTGGCAGAAGTAAACAGCTGAGGCCTTGGAGATGGGCTAAGCACTGAGCTGCCTGGGGAAGGAATCTGAGGTTGCTGGATATGGGGTTTTGTCTCTCGCTTACCCATCTTCCTGTATTTTACTCCTTAACCTGCTGGCTTCACCTGTCTTCTCTGATCTAGCCCCTTTGTTTTATACCATCATCCCATGAATTCCCTCGTACAGATCACCTGCAGTTCCCACAGTTGCATCCTTACAGGTAAAGCACAGGTCTAGAAAAAGACACCCTCAGCACAGCCGTAGACTCAGGAGAGGGAAGCAATACTTTTTATCACTTACACGAATTCCTGGAGTGATTACTTGGTCAATTCAGCACATTGGTACATAGTGTAAAGCCAACCAGAACTATCAAAGATCGGTATAAACCCACCCAGACACTCCCTGTATATTTTCCAGGTTTGGTACTCCTGGTTCATGCTATTCTGCAGCTGCCCAGCTGTGCACTCAAAGCATGTGCAATGAGACTCAGAACTGATTTCATGTGACTCTGAGTGAGTGCTACCTTGCTACCACCATATTACAAGCAGCTAGTCTGTTTGAAACCTTTTTTGAGCACGCGTGTATCAAAGAAAAACAAGTAAATCTATTTGTGGCCCCTGCCATCTTCCCTCACACCAGGGTGGCCCCAAGACTGGGACTCGAACCGACCATCAAGCACTGTACAGAAGTAGGGCACTGCCAGCATCTACACTGGAAAGCCAGAAACAGCATTTTCTTTTTAAGAACCATGCTGGCGTTCATAGAATCATAGAAAGGCTTGGGCTGGAAGGGTCCTTAAAGAACACCCAGTTCCAAGCTCCTGGCATGGGCAGGGATGCCACCCACTAGACAAGTTTAATCAAAGTCCCATCCAATGTGGCCTCGAACATTTTCAGGGATGGGGCAGCCACAGCTTCTCTAAGCAATCTCTCACACAGCCTCGGCAACCTCTGAGTAAAGACTTTCTTCCTAACCAAATCATTACTCTTTTAGTTTAAAACCATTTCCCCTTGTCCTATGACTATCAGCTTGTGTAAAAAGTTGTTCCCCTCTTTTTTACGATTCTCAAGAGTAGGTGGCAGCACTGCCATCAGTCAGGCACAGCTGTTGGCAAGCAGTCTCCCTTGTCTGTGCTGGACTTAATAAAAGGTTGCTCTACCCAGCACAGAAATTTTAACAGAAGGGAAAGGGTTTGACATTTTGCATCATTTAGTGAAATGCCAGACATCTGCAGGGCATGAGAGGGCACTCTGTGTTCCCACTCCACCTTCTGCATCCTCCCGTGGGGATCTGGAGTCCATGCCCAGGCATCATATCCTCCCCCTCAGCCCTGCACTGTGGGGAAGGCAACAGCTCTCCACTGCAGTAAATCATCTGTCAGTTCTTGTCGATGCCATATTCCCCTTCATGCTCTTGGACTGGCTCTTTACAGCACATGCCTGTAAAGATTAGGCTTTAGTAGAGCCTTCAGTGTGATGAAACCACCTTTGGAGATCTTGCACTGTTACGACTCTGGTCTTAACTCATAGTTTTCCAGCTGAAGCTGAAGGCAGTTGCCTAGACAACAAGTCTCATTCAGCAGCAGGGAATTGTCAGGGCAACCATCTCTGGCCATACCTGGGATGTGCTAAACAACCAGCCATCAGACATGGAAGGCCACACCCTTACTCGACCATCTCCCAGCCAATAATGAAATCACATGGCACAAATTAGAACACTGGCAGAGCTCCTGAGTACCTGTCTTTGGGTCTCTCTTCTGTGCTCTGCATGCTGTGCCTCATTTCCCTGAGAATTTGATCAGGGACATAAAAAATTGTAGCTGAGAGTTTGGGTTTGCCTCCCCAAACTAACATACATGAGAAAAACTTTTCCGTCTCCAAAATCCAAAACCACTCTCATCTGGAACATGTGGGCTCTGCTTCAAACTTTTACTCAAACTTGTTTCAGAGTTACTTGTCTGTGCCTGTCCAGGTTATGCCAGGCTCCCTTATTTCTATATCCACTTCATCCAACCCTACAGTCCTTTTTCCAAAGGAGTGTCCCATCTGCCAGATACCTCTGGCTGTCTAATCCCCAGCACCAAGTTCACTGCGAAGACTTAAACAGATGACATTTTTCATTTACTACATAGAATTAAAGGCTGGGTTCTGCATTTTTTAGTGCATTTTCACTATTTTAAGGATGAGGATTATTTGTGTAGGAGCTGGGGCTCAGGCTCTTTGTTTATTCTGCTCTCTTACAAACCGCTGGCAAATTTTGCTAAATCCCACCATGCCCTTGCTTAAAAGTGCTGTAAAAAAAAGTCTGAAGTCAGCTATTTTGTTCTGTCATATAGATCTATTCTGCTATAATGGAGAGTCTGGACTGAAAACTTCTCAACTGTTCAGGGACTGCACGAATTCACAGAAACTCATGGTGCTAAAGTCTCCGTGTTTTTAATGTGATCAAGAGGCTGCTTTGTGAAACATCTTCCTACAGAATTGGGGAACACTGTCACATTCTAGTCTAGGTTCACTTGTCATGATTTTTTTTATCCTTTATCATTATTTGAGTGTCAGGATCCCATTTAAGTTACTTTTAGCTGCTCCAAGGTCCATTACAAGGGCTGTCAGGGCTCAGCCACTTGGTCTTTAAAATAGCCCACCAGGCCATTGGAGCAAAGCACACATATGGCTGTGACTGTGATTTCTGATTGAACATTTACCCTTAACTTATCCTATAGGTGTCCAAGTATGAAAACCCAGCACTGCTGGGGCTATCTGGCTCTGGCCAGCTCTGTAAGAAGGATATACTTCAGAGATGCTCTCTTGCTGGTATGGACAGGAAGCAGATGTGATGTTTTGAGCATGATAGTAAAACAGTGTCTCCTGCCTGTACATAACCCATTTGCAGTTGCTGTGAGGCAGACTTCCCTGGATTTCCAGTGGTCCAGACTAAAATTTAAACCCAGGCATCTGTCAAACCCAGCTCAGAAAATGCCAACCATATTGCTGGACAATCAGTGCTTCCCTTTCCCTGCCAGCTTTTGCCAATATGGTAAAATGACTGCAAATGCAAATAAACGTTTCATAATAAAAAACATGTCCCTGCAAGCCCTCTGCAGCTCTGAGCCTCAGGCCAGCTCAATGTGGCCACAGATTTGCTTCTGCCAGTGGGACTGTCCTCCTTCCTGTGTACCCCTGGCACCTGGGGACAGTCTGGGGGACGGGTCCCTTCTGCTTCAGAAGCAATGATTTGTGCTCCAAAGAAAGATTTCTGCACAATATCACGTAACTCAAGTGTCTCAGAAAACAAGGAATTGGGGCATTCTTCTACAACCACTTTCTTGTCTATTTTGCTGTCCAGTGAAGCACAGGAACCAGCTGTATGAAGCAAGATCTCTTGCCTGCCAACCTCAGCATCCACAAGCAACCAAGCACAGCATCAGCCACATCACTTGTCCTGCGTGCCACAGGTCAAAGAAACTGTTATGTTTTCAATTCTCCATGAGGACCTGTGACTATTTCCATATTTCTCCTTTCTAAACTGTGTGCAAGTGTCAGGCTTATGTTTTCTTGATCAGAGGATCAGAAATGACGCAGGAATGAAGAGCTGCATGCAGTATTTTAAGGAGACCAAGGAATTTAAGTACTACCCTAAACACATTGGGATTTTTTTAGCACTCAGCCAATATGTTACCAATTTCCTACACTTCTAAAAATGCTAGATTTCTTATTCACTTATGTTTTGGGGTGTTTTTTTTAATCCTAAATGGGCTTTTTATATCAAGAATCTGATCGTTGATCAACTTTCTCACTCACAAGATGACACAATTACAATTTGAGAAACATACCTGGATTTATTTAGCAGGCTGATGCTCCATCCACCTAAATCACAGCTTAATCAGAACAGGACTGAAAATTTGTCACGTCAAACGGGGCCAGTACTTGCGAACTTGTTAACTCAGCTGTGGTTAAAAGAAGTAAACTCAAGTGACCTGGGTTGAAACTCAACTCACCTGAAAAATAAACATATCTCCCAGGTGAAGTGATTCCTTAATTAGTGACAGTAAAGTAAAGTAATATGTCATCAGTTTACTGTCAAATAACAAAGAAGGCATTATCATAAATATCTGGCAAGCAGAAGGACAAAAGGTGTAGCCCAAGGACAAAAGGTGTAGCCCAAGCTGAAGGAGGCAACTCATCCTTCCTCTGCCTTGTGGTTTAAGTGACAGAGGCTTGCCTTGCTTTTATAGCAAAACATGTCGCTGGCTGGAAAGAACTGGATAGAGTTACCAAAAATGTCTGTTTTAGCAAGGGGGATGAGCAGGCTCGGAACTGGTTAAATTACATACACTTCTGCACTATTCTCACATTTCAATATGATAGTCTCAATTACAGATGACAGTTTCTATTATTGGGAAAAAAAATGCACTGAGTGAGAGAAAAAAAATAAAGTTTCTGGATCTGGCAGGTCTCAGGAAGAAATCCCAGCCCCATGTTAGCAGCCTCCTCATTCTTGCTTGTGAAGGCTTGACCTGCAGGGAGGGAGGAAAGCCTGCCCTGTCATTAATCACTGTCTTCCAGATATCTTGTTCTTGGAGACAAACAATTCATCTAGAGGCCTCTGAAAGGCAGAAGCACCGCACCGCTGCGCTTTGGCATGACTGCGTGAGTATGACATAGTTGGACAAAAAAGCCTTTTTATTCCCCCTCCTACAAGAGCCTCAGGGGATTCAGCTTCCTCTCAGTACCTCCTGCAATCTACATAATTTCTATTTTTTGACACAGGGGCTTGGTGCTGAGTGACTGAGCACTCTGGGGTAACACTTCTTGGTAACACTAATTCCTGGTAACTAAACAGCCACTTGAGGCTTGCTCATAAAACGAGTCCAAAGTGGGGGGGGGGAATGTGCAGGAAAACTGCCCAAGACTGGCTTCCCCAAACCTTCACAATCACTGGAGGGTAAAGGATAGTTCATTTTCTATAGACATATAGACATATTTCCTAACTTTCCAGGCAGCTCTGCCTCAAAGAGTACTGAGCAGCTTCAGCTATGGCCATGATGTGTCCAAAGAGCTGAACTGCCTGTCTTCTAATCCATGGGGACACTGACACCACCAGTGCTATTTTTCATGATGCAGACTCCAGGGAAGAGACCTAATTTCCACATGAAAGTAATGTTTCTGATGAGTGTCTTAATTCAGCAAGTAGGAATAAGGTGTATTTATTCAATTAAGTAGAGCTTTGACATTGATTGAATTAAAAAAATGGGAAAGAATTATGCCTTGCAACACTGAGCAAGGCAGGTGAATGTGATACGTATTGGGAGGTAGAGGGGGGAAAAAAGAGTGCACATGCAGGGTTTGAGGCAGGGGACCTACCCAAGCTTTGCACAGCTGAACTCACAGGTGGGATTTGGTTGCTTGTTTAGGAGAGGGGTTCCCCATTCCCTCTATTCTTTGGTGATGGGTATTTTGAGACTGGGGGAGAGGAAAGGCAGGCACATGCCATTGGCACCTCTCCCCATCCCATTCCCTAAATGAGGAATCATAGAATGGTTTGTGTTGGAAGGCAAAGATAATCTACTTCCAGCCCCCCTGCTGTGGCCAAGGACATTTTCCACTAGATCAGGTTACTCAGAGTTCCATCCAACCTGGCCTTGAACACTGCCAGGGATGGGGCATCCACAGCTTCTCTGGGCAACCCATTCCAGTGTCTCACTACTGTTACAGTAAGGAATTTCTTCCTAATATCTAATCTAAACCTGCCCTTTTTCAGTCTGAAGCCATTCCCCCTTATCCTGTCACTACATACCTTTGTAAATAATCTCCCTCAGTTTCCCTTGCAGGCTCCCTTCAGATACTGCAAGGATGCAATTAGGTCACCCTGAAATCTTCTCCAGTTTGAACAAAACCCAATTCTCTCAGCCTTTCCTCATAGCAGAGGTGCTCTATCCCTCTAATCAACCTCGTGGCCCTCCTCTGGACTTGCTCCAATGGGTCAATGTCCTGCCTGTGCTGGGGGGCCCAGAGCTGGATGCAGCACTTCAGGTGGGTCTCATGAGAGCAGAGTAGAGGGGCAGAATCCCCTCCCTCGACCTGCTGGCCGTGCCTCTTGATGCATCCCAGGATATGGTTGAGTTTCTGAGCTGTGTGCTCACATTGCCAGCTCATGTCCACCAACACAGCCCAAGCACTTTCCTTTGCATTTCTTTTGAAAGAAGCACTCAGGATGCAGTCAGCACTCCCATCCAGACAGATTTCATAGCTAAGGACAGCATCTGAGAGCAGAGAGCAGTTTGCAGATCTGCACATAAGGACAAGATGAAATTTGGCATGAGTTGAGCCTGTTCCAGCTTCTAGAGACAGGTCCTCAGGAATCAGGTTTGCTGGCAGCATCTGCACAGCTACTTCACACAGCAGCCACTATTTGATGGTGCCTTTTCCTGCTCATGTTCTAGATTAGATGCCATGGTTAAAAGGAACAGGACAAAACACCAATGACAAAAAAGAAGACCAACTCATGTTCTGCAGACCTTACAGATGATACTTCCTCAGTCTGAGACTAAACCCTTCTGTCCTGACAGAGACTGTGTGCCCTGGGAACAGAGGGACTATCCAAAGAGTAGTACTGCAAAGGAGTCCCAGTGCACACAGTGCCCTCCCTTTTCTGCAAAAACCAAACTGCTAGTGGGGCAACAGTACATGCAAAGTAAGAGGGCAGCTAAGAGTGGGAGCAAGACCCAAGAGGCGTTTATCTGGGGAGAGTCTGTGTGACCCATCAGCACCATCACAAGCCATCCACACCACTCATTGCAAAGAAATCATATCATTTCAGATTAAACTTTTTAAAAAAAGTCATGCCAATGGCATTTCCAGCAGTGCACAGTCCTGGGTATTTTGGAGAGATATCAAAGAAATCGTCCCTCCCATTCAGTCTGACATACAGTGTCTTCTGCTGGGTAGGTACTATGTGGTGCTCACCTGGAGCAGGTCCTGTCTCTCCCTGAGCATTCCCAGTTACTGCTGCCTGTGGAGCTGTGCTGCTGGCACATGCAGCATTCCTCCTCCTCATGCTCCCAGGCCAAGGCCAGTGAGGGAGCGTGACTCTACAAACTGCAACACAATGACACCTCCAGCCTTATGAACTAGGGCTTATTTCTGAAATTAAACTAACTTAATTCACCCTTTTACAGAAAAGAGTCCTACCTGATACTTGAAAATAATTTTAATTAAAAGAATGGAAGGATCACTTTTGCTAATAACTAATCAAGAAGTATTAAAAAAAAAAAAAGGGTCAGGCATGATGTAAATTCCCTATACTACAGACGTGCCTGGCTGCAAACCTGCCACTGCACACACAAGGTTCTCAGCATTGCAAAGCTGTGCTCATTTCACAGCCACCACACTGTAATTCTGTTTCAGAACATGATTAATAC
Source organism: Empidonax traillii (assembly GCF_003031625.1). Classification (NCBI taxonomy): domain Eukaryota; kingdom Metazoa; phylum Chordata; class Aves; order Passeriformes; family Tyrannidae; genus Empidonax; species Empidonax traillii. The sequence continues at coordinate 1,095,194 of NW_020955467.1, read as the reverse complement.
CTCAAAATAACAGCTCGTATTTCTCTGGCCAGCTGTCAGATAATATACCAGTAAGACAGCACAGACTTAATTCAGAAGGCAATTGAATCCTCTGTGGGACAGCTCAGGCAAGTGAACATCTGTGAAGATCCACCCTTGTTTTCTCTAGCCTCATCCACTGCTAAGGTGCAACAAAAATAATACCTCTTTCGGGTTTTTTGTGATGGTCCATCCTCAGGGATATAACTGTAGTAAAACTGGAAAGAAAAGACAAGACACTAAAGCAGAAGAAAAAAAAAGGAATACAAGGGAGAGGATTTGAAAGAGATGGGAGTAAACAAACTGTCTTCCTAAGCTTCCTGTATTTTTAAAGGGGTATTTCCTGCACCAACACCTTTACAGACTGAAGGATGAGAATATGGATTTGGTTAAAAAAAGGTTCATCTAGTGGCCCTAAAAGTCTCCCATGATATCCAGAGGTTGTCTGAAAAGCATCAAGGAAAAGGTAAAGTTCACAGTCACAGGACAAAGAAGATGGCAGAGATAGCATGGAGCATGCTGGCAGCTCTCAGGGAGCATCACAGAGGGGACTTCACTGCAAACATCTAACTCTAGAAACTTCCCATCTTCCAACATCCAATAAGAAACATCCCTCCTACACCTGGGTGAGCAAAAGATGGAGAGTGGCTTGTTGATGTCAGCAATGCAGTTCTCTAAAACATGCTGGATAACACTCCTTGTTTCCCCAGCAATGTTCTGTGTCTTCCATTACGAGATTATTTTTCTTTGGAAATCCATCGATCAGGGTACTCACAAGCCCATCTGGGGCCAGGATGGAGAGCACAAGGCTGTAGTCAAATGTCAGCCCACAAGACTCTAATCAAAACAAAGCTGAGCTCGAATTTAAACAATCAGTATCGCTCCAGCAATATCTTCCCCTGGTACCTGTGCTCTCTTTGCTGCATCTGGCAAAGCCAGGCAGCGACACTTCCCTCATGCACAGCATTCAGGTGAAGGTGAATTTTAAGTCAGACTAACAAGCATATAAGAACACTCTCATCGTATCACACCCAGTAGGATCTGAGCACATACTTTAACCATCCATTGCATGGAGATGGGGTTTTCACTAGTCCCCCCACCCCCAAAAAGAGTTAGAACTTAAACCTGCTGTAACTTATGCACAGAATAACTTGACAGTGCCTAAGTTATAATGGTGCATAAGATATAACTTCCAGACCTAATGCATGGAAAAAATTGACAGTACTTGTGGACAGAATCCAAGTAACAATAGAAAACTTTTTGCATAATTTCTGCACCATATTAAAAGACTGAATCTAAGATATTTCAGAAAAGGCTCATTAAAGGGCTTTAGTACTGTTCTCTGCTAAATAATCTGTTTTATTACTCCCTCTCTCTGTGCCTATTCTTATCCAAGTCACCTACCCTGACTTTCCAACTACCTACACAAGAGTGGTGAAGAGAAACTTAGTAAAAAAATGGATCCTCTATATTTTCAGTGCTGACGTACATTATTTATTTTACCATACACAGAATTCACAGTTTGTGTACAGCTGTACTGTGACTGAGATAACATCAAAAAGGTAAACTCAGGCATTACAGCTGTAGAAAACAGCAATAATTGGTAAAGAAGCCAGATCTGCAAACAGACTCAGGCCCCCATGCCACTGCTGGAGAATCATACTGCTACTAGAGGTACAAGCACTGAGGCTTCTCATTTCATAGGAATGCAATGCATAAAAATATCAGCAGCTGCTCTTTGTGACAAAGTCTAGGCCAAACAACCAGCCAGGAAGGTAAGATGCAAACTAAGACTCTTTGCAATGTTGTTCTTGGTATGATTCATAAGAAACACAGAAAAGGGATTTAGGGACATATTTCAAAGCATGCAGAGGGTGCCACAGTTCAATGAGGGCAGGGTGTAGGCAAAGATTTTTAACAGAAAGATAATTGTGAGAAAAATCAATCTGAGTCAAAGATAAAATCCATGGCTTCCTCTCTCAGGAGGGTTTAGCATAGCAGGGGCTGCACGCAGCATCACCTGCACACACAGTCTGGGGCTGTCCCCACAGCACAGCTGCCCCAGGATAAGTAGGAATGCTTCACATGGGATGACTGGAGAAACACAGCAGAACACTCATAATGTCAATTAACAGTGAGACCTTACCTAAACAAGTGGGTTTTTTGTGTACTGAGACGGGAACAGATCCAACTTGTCTCCCACCCCAGCTCCCATTGGTTCATGTTAACAAGTCCACGGAGTAGTCAAGACAAATTACATTTTAAAACAAGCTGCTAGTCCCTGCAGATTTCCCAGAGAGTGAATCAAACGTACATGAAGGCATTACAGTGAACAAAACGGAGTTTGGTCACCACATTTGAGCTCCAGTTGCCCTCCCAGGCACGTTTGGGATGCCTGCAGTCCCAGCCTGCCTGGGAGGATGCCTGTTGGACAAATCTTGGCTTAGTTTCCTCAGGGGCACAAGAGTGGCTGCAGGCAGCACCGCCTGTTGCCTTATTGGCAGCCAAGAACTGATGCCCACGGGAGACAGTAAATATCAGGAAAATATCACCACCTTCCTTCACAGCCTCAAAGGAAAAAGCAGTGTATTTGCACTTAATGATACCATATTTGAGATGATGTATTTAATAATCCCTGTAGTCAGACTGAACCACAACTCTAGGAGCTCAAAAAAAAAAAAAAAAAAATTGTGGTGGCTTAGCCTCAGCTCTTTGCAAAGAGCAGCTCTCCTGCACCAGAAGCTGATGGGAAGAGTGCACCTTCACATAAGGTATAACACAGACATTGACAAAGGCAGTATAATACTGTATGACTGCCCATTCTTTTTCATAGGGGAAAGCAAATAACATCTGGGTGATACAACTCCTTCCAAACACAAGTGGACATTAGGAGCAAAAGCACAGGCTTTAAACAAGTCTGGAACATTAAATCTCAGCTCTCATTTAAAGGTCAAAGTTCCTTTTCCTGCTACATATACACCTGCATTCCAAGCACAAGTAAATTGCCTTGGATCTCAGTACACCCATTGCTTCAGGAATCATTTTTCATTTGTAAAAGGACAAGTGAAAATAGCCCAGAGCCTGATATGAACATCTTTGACTGTAGTATTCAACATCCCATACTCCTCAAGTTAATCCTCTTACTGTGATTAGCACAAGAACAGAAGGGTTGTGAGGAGGGACTTAAGTGGGCTTTGGCCTCAACCTGGGTTCATAGCCCAGACTGGCTCCTGTGCCTCTTGCGTGAGTGGCCCAAGCTGAATTTCAAAATCCTCACTAATTAAATACATTCAAGGGATTTCTAGGAAGGTGAGAAGAAAAATAAAGCTTGACGGAGAGGAAAAAAGAGTTTATGTGGCCCATGCTGAAGGTGAAAGGAGTGAAATTTGAGGTGGTAGCAATGTGGGTCATGTACTTCCTGGAAAAATGCGGCAGAGTGTCTGTGCACACCAAAGAACACACGTGGGAAGGAAACCACAACAGCTTTCAGCATCCCAGGCAAAATCACGGCTTCCAAGAGAAGGTGACACTTACCTGTCAGTGTCTGGATTTTAGGTCTGCTGAAGCACAGTATGTCATGCAAGTAAAGCTACTGCCAAACCCTCTAAGCTTCTGTTCACTCTGTGCACTGGGGCCTAGCTCCAGTCCCACTCTTTTCCAGCTCCCTCTCAATATTTATTATTCATTTGTTGCTAGTAAGATATAAGCTATTCATTACTTTAAAGGTTTTTTCTTGTTTTCACCAGAAATCCGCACTGTGCAAGTTAGCTCTTCTGAGATGATTTACTTGGACCCACCTAATGAAAACCAACCAAATGTACACACATGTCATTCTTGGTTGCCAACATTGCTTCCCATGTGCATAAAAATGAAGACACCTGTTCTAGGGCATTTAATAACAAATAGCTCCCAGCTTTGATACTGGCCCTCTCTTCATTTTCTCCTTGATTTATTTGCACCTTCCTACCAAAAAGTCTTTTCAGGTCTGAGTGCGCTTTTCGTGATCCAGATGATAACTTAATTCGGAAAACTGGTTCAAAAACTACTAGATCCTGTTACAAAGCCTAAGTGTCATTATTCTTCCTAAAACTTACCAAATTATACTAAAAAAGCAGAGCACTTCATTTGCTCCTTCTAAGATGTAAAGAAATATGATGGAAGGATAAACCAACTTCAGTTGGTTTCAGAAAGCCCATGCAGTCGCACTTCAACAGTATTGCATTAAAAAAGAACAAAGTTCAAGAGAGGGAAAAAGTAAAATTGTAGTTTTATTTTAGAAACCTGAACCTCCTGCAGACAGGCAGAACAGTCAGTGTGGAGCCAGCTTCTCATGGACTGGCTATCTGATTGATATCTCCTGCTGAGTCCCTCCAGGCTGCTTGCTTATGAAGCCTTCCTCAGAAGGCAGAGCTGGCCCAGCTCTCTGGGAGCACCTTTCACCAACCAGGCAAATTCCTAGAGTTTTGGAGGGATTTTAGGTAGGATTTAGCTCTGCAAAACAATCTGTGAGAGCAAATGTAGAAAAGCCACATTAAGCACATTAAGGAATTGGCTTTGATACTTCAAGAGTCCCAGCAGAAGATGTTTGAATAGGATTGTCGAGGAGGATTTTAAAGCAGGAAAAGTTAAACTTCAAGAAATGTGTTTTAAAGGATTGCCAGCAAACTCAGCAAAGACAAGAGTGAACTCAGATAAGCTTGCACGCAATTACCCAAGAACAAATCAACAGTTTCACATTAATATCAATGTCAGCAGAGCCTGTAGGGGCTATGAGGAACTGCTCCATCCTCCAAAACAGCTGTTTGTGTTGACAGGCAGCAAAAATGCACAGCATGAAGGAGGAGAGTGCTGGTGGTGCATGAAATGCTAAAATTTCAAAACAAATAGGACTGTTTCTGAAACAGAAGAGCATTGTCTCTAGTTTAGCACCATCTAAGTATGACTAGAAGATTATTGCTCCACATCTTGTCTCCCTGCAGACCCACAAATTGGTGGATGAATTTGAACTGACACATTTACCCAACCAACACGCAATTGTATGTCTGACAGAGTGTGGCAGTTTGTCAGCTACATGACCAAAACACATCATAGCCCCAGCAGGATAAAAAGAATCCAACACACAACTCAAGAAGCTTATAAAAACAAAGAAATAATCTTATTTTTTTTCAAGCAAGCTGACTTACCTGGCTGATCATCTACGTAGTAGACTTCTAGAGACAAATTGCAACTTAAAAAAATGCTTTTAAAATCGATTTTGAGCTGATTTGTTGACAGTTTACACTTAGAAGACCTGCACTCCTCCGGGAGCATCTTTGTTTTCATAACAGCTCTTGGAATCTTCCCCTGTTCTGACCTCAGCATTCAAGCATTTCAGATATATCCAAGCATTGACTAACATCTGTCTCTTCTACAAATACAGGTGACTGCTGACAGAACTCAGCCCAGTCATCTGAAAGGCTCATGATATACTGATTTTTCACAGACAGGGGAATAAACAAATCTCAACCGGTTTATTTGTTATTTGCTGGTGTGTGGCACTTATGGTTATCCAGGGCACCAGGGACCTTTTCCCATGTGAGCAGTGAGACCTTCTCCTCGCAGGCTCCAGTTCCTGGGATGTCTCTGAGGGGGGCAGTAGCCAATGCCTGCTGGAAGGGTTGCACCAGCCCAGAGCACAAAGCCAAAAGCAATGGACTTGCAGGGTGCTGCAAAGAGCTGCCACCCCTGTTTCAGTCTTCTCTAGAAAGTAATGGTTGTGGATATACTGATACAAAGAGGTGCTTGTCAACTTGGTGAATGCAGCTGGATGAGGCAGCGGTTTTAGCCCAGTTGCATGACATTTGACAGGAACCAACCCATCCCACCTGCTTTTGCACAGCAAAAAATAAGATCAGCTTTAGCCCTTGCAGAGAACAGAATGAACCAAACATTACTTTTTTCTCTTCTTGCAGAAACATCCCCTAAAACCAGTGATGAGCAAGCTTCCCCAGACCCCATCAACCTGCCACAGCCACGTTCACTGGTGTTTGCTGGCTGCACGTGCAGCACCTGCCCTGAGACACTGCATCAACAGCTAGGATGGCTCTTCTGTCCTGGTTCATTTCTGGAGGGGAAAACCCTCCCTGCTGGTGTTCAGCCAGGAACATTAAACCTCAGACTTCCATTAGAAGTGACATTTATGCTAATTGTATATTGGAGAAAAAAAAGGTTTTCTTTTTTATTACAATGCAGATCATGAGTGACGTGGCTGATTTTTCTTTAAGATATAATCTCATGCTGAAAGCTGCAGCGAGAGCACAAAGAGTATCTGATAGCTCAGAGCTGCAGTGTTCGATCTTCCTTGCATTGTGCACACACTCAGGCACAGCAGAGATTGACAACTGTGTGCCCCAGCACTGAAGACGAGGCACTTAGCGTGTGTGTGTCTTTTAAACGTGGTAACAAAAGGCATTCACACAGAACATGTGATAAGACCACAGAACAGGGGGAAGTGCTAATAGAATCATAGAATCATAGAAATAACTGGGTTGGAAGAGACCTCCGGGATCATCAAGTCCAACCCTTGATCCAACCCCACTGTGATTACCACATCATGGCACTCAGTGCCACATCCAGCCTCATCTTAAAAACCTCCAGGGACAGTGAATGCACCACCTCTCTGGGCAGGCCATTCCAATGCCTGATCACTCTCTCCTAATGATGATGATGGCCAGTCTCTTCGCGAACGAAGAACCGGGGAAGGTCTTTCCACCTTCCAGCCTGCGCATTGGATTTTTTAGGTGAGACACAGTGTGCGCGGAACTGAGCCCACCCTTTAATCCTGAGGTCCAAGCTCGCTTGGCCCCGGCAGATGAACCTCTCTCCTAATAAGGGATGGCAGAGCAGCATTTCTTGTGGCATAGCACATGCCATTCTCTTCAAGGCCAGTTCTACTGTTTTCCTATTGCCTCTTCTATCCTGAAGATGTTTCAGTTGCCTTTGCTGTTCGAGAGACAACCTGAATGCAGGTTTTATCACAAAGCTTTACAGAGGCTTTGGAACTTTTACAGAGGTCTACAACTGTACTGACAAAAGATGTGTATATTTTGTGTCTATTTTTATTGCAAGCTGAGTTAAGACTCTTAAGTAATTCTCTCAAGTAATTATCTCTTTCTTACTGTAAATTCTAAACTAATATGTTATCCATTGTGGATTAACTGATGACCAGCTGTAATACTGACTTTCCTTTAAAAACTTATCCTTCACTCTCACTGCTGAGCTGCTGGCCATGATATTTGCTGCTTCAAACACCAATCATAGAATCGTTTATGTTAAAAATGACCTCATCAAGTCCAACTATTAACCCAGCAATGCCAAGTACACCACTAAACCATATCCCTAAGTGCCACATCTACATTTCTTTTAAATTCTTCCAAGGATAGAGACTCAGCCACTTCCCCAGGTAGCCTGTTCCAGTGCGTGCAATCATTTCAGTGAAGAAATTCTTGCATTCATTAGGCTTATAATGCTTTACATGAGCCAAGTAGGTTTAAAATATTTTCTCAGGCTACTTTTACTTAAGAAGCTTTAAAATTTCTTCTTCAGTAAAGTGGGAGCTGAAGTTTCTTCTCCCACACCTCTCTGTCAGGCTGTCACAAGCCACCATGCAGTCTCTGGAGAATTCAGACACTCCCAGGATGGAGTGTACAGAATTCATACATCCAAGGATGTGCTACAAACCAACATGAAATGTTCATCCTGAGCATGGGAGGATGCACGTGAACACACCTGCAGATCCTTCCCAGTGTCTTGACTCGAGCAAGGAAACATCATTGCCATACTCTAGGTTCTCCTTTGGAATTGAAATTCAGATACTTTGTTATGAAAGAAAAATAAAGAAGCTATTTCCAGCAAACAAAATTCACAACGTTTATAATTGTATAAGGATTTATATATATGCGAGATGAATGTTTTATTCTGGCTTCACTTGAGGATTGGCTGATCTACCCTGCCTTTTGTCCCACAGAACAACTTCCACTTCTTGTCTCCCCAAGGGGCTTTGTCCAGTGACTACAGCTATAAAGGTACCTATTCCAGGAGGAGACACCTGAAGACACAAGATGGCAGAGGAGGAAAGTGTGGCTTTGCTGCAACTGGAGAGAGAATCTGCTCTTCGCTGCAGTCAAAGTGCACTCCCTGCAGCAAGCCTAGGAAGGTTAGACCTGTACATTCTTCAGGATTACAGATGCTACTTCAAAGAGGAAAAGGAAGTTTCCATAAGACAGCTTTTTTAGATGAAGTTTGGAGGCCAGCCCTTATTTACTCATTGATGACAGCATGTCCCAGAAAAATCAAGGCAGAAGAGTTTAAAAATCTTCAAAACCCAAGATCTAAGATCGAAGCCCTCCAACATCATGACCCAAATACTCCCTCAGAGCTTTCCAGCACGGGATAAAAAAACAAAAGCAGAAATAGCAGCTTCAAAAGGAAGTCACAAACAACACTGATATCCAGAACAGACCAAAGGTACAGATCAATAGAAAAAGGTTTCAAGCTGTCTCCAACAGTTGAAAGATCCTGAGAGTAGGTTTCCAAAAATATACTTGCAAATGCTAATGGATAAAACCTATAGCAATCACAATGTGGTAATTAGTGAATCTAGGATGGCTGCACTAAAGCCCTCCAGGAAAGGAATAAAAAACAAGTATGGAGATGAAGCAAAGAGCATAGGAGAGGAAAACTATGAACATATTGGTCTCAGGAAGAAATGTGAGAAAGGAGGGACAAAATTGCTTTTACTGACCCCACAGCTGGCATTTTGTTGTGACTTGTTGGTTTGGTTGTTTGTGTTTGTAAAAAAAAAAAAGCAACACTACCATCATTGTTCATGCATAGGTATAATGTGCAGGTTACCCATTCCTTCTGCAAAGTTTCCTATTGCTCCTGAAGAAATCCTGCTGGACTAGCCATTCAGTTGTGATGCTCCTCATAAGAGCTATGCATAGCTCACTGAGTCATGAAAAAAACCTTGCAAAATATGCTGAATCACTGTTTCCTTGCACAGTTTTTCCACATACAGACTGCAGATACCCACTCTGAAATATTTGCCCATATTTTTGATTTCAAACTGGTCTCCTGTGCCCCCGGGTTGACTGAATTCTCTACACTTTCCTAAATTGTGCCTTGACAGAGATTGAATTCAACTACATCCACAGTATCAGAGCTCCCTCTGATACCATGAGCCTTCATGAGCACCATTTTGACCTTCAGTGGTCAAATTTGGGTGGTGGTGTGAAGGGGTAATTATTTGGCAATCTGGTCTCCAGCTGCTGTGTGTGCTACGGACTCAGGTGGCTCAGCTCATGAGAATGGCTCTTCAGTCTTAGAGCAGCCAAAACCTCTTCTCCATTTTCACCTTCCCATCATTTTGAAGGTTCTTCTCTCTGAGCTTTCGTTTCCACCCATGTGTGATGGGTAAAACCTCCACCTGTCACCTCCATTTCCTGAGAGCACCAGCACAAGGAGGCTTCTGAACACCCCATCTTCTGTTTCTCACTCCACTCCTGACACCAGATGTTTTCAGTAACTGCTCAGCTACGAGTTGCCTGGAGGAAGTCACACAGTGTTCATATCCTACCTGATCAGTGCTAGCTACCACCAGCAACTGCCCCAGTACAGAGGAACAATTCTGTGTATGCAGACCATAAACTCCCCCAGGAGTGCATCAAACCCAAAGAAAGTACTATATGGAGGCTCTTAAACCCACATGGATGACATCTGAAATCAGTGAACTGGGATGGATGAAGGCTTCCTGAAGAGATCAATAGGGAAATGCTCTGCTAGTCCATGTGCAACATCTCCAAGAGTGAGGCACTGCATGAATCTTGGACAGAGCTGGTAGGAGGCAGCAAGAGAGCTGATGGGCAACACAGCCCAGCTGCCAAAACCTGCACCAGCACTAAACACTGAGAGCGTGAAAAAGAGCAGGTTTGTCTCTGCTCTGGAAGACAGGGATTTGTGAACACCCAGGGACCACAGGTGTGGTGAGCAGGGAGCATGAGGATGCTCAAGCGTTAAGGATGCTCAAAAGGGAAAGAAACCAAACAGGAACTGAATATAAATGAGTAGTAACTGTGCAGAAAACAGCTTATCAACAAGGGCAGAAGGTGAAAGCACAGCATTATTTCACTCTAGAAATTACCCATCTGAACCCAGAAGTCCTAAATGTTTCTAGGATCACCAAAATACCCCCAGCTTTTGTTTAAACTGGTTCTTATCCTCTGCTTTTGCCTGGCAACATTCAGAGTGACAAGGAAATTGTCACAGCACTGAAATGGGAGGAAGGCAAAGACGTGCACAAGTTAAGGCTGGCCTTGTAGGAAGGCCAACAAGCCAGGTCTGGAGAGGCCACGTGTGATCATTAAGAACCTTTTCATATTGCACCTGTTTCCTTTTCACACACACACACGGGTCTAGGCTGGGGGCAGATAATGGCAGTGGGTGGGGGGAAGAAGAGCTTTCCTTTGGTTAGGAGAGTAACTGAGGTGAACTGTGTTGAACAGTCTCATTACCCAGGGCTCCCTCACCTCCAGTTTTGCAGTCAGTGATTGGGCTTGCCCTTTGTTTCACAAACTATCTGCGGGAATCATCTGTGGATATCCTGGTCAGCGAATCTAAGGAAAGATCATAATCCCATGGCCAAATGCTACAATACACAACAAATGTGGGATAAACCCCACTAGAAAAGCCTCTGCATACTGCACACAAGGGCTTTCATCTGTAAGACATGTGCTTGGCCATGTAGAAGGGACATAGCATCTCCCGACATTTCCATGCATGTTCCAGAGTCCAAAGACCAAAACCTTTGTTTAATTTCCTTCATTTGATAGATATTGAGTATTTTTTCTTTTAAGCATAGATGGAAATGTATTGAAGGGAGGCAGCACCTGCTCTATTGGCCCTGTCCCTCTTTACCTGCAATGCTGATCCATGGAGGCCAACATGGAGTTCCTGGGTGTGCATCCGGAGAACCACAGAATCACAGAATATGCTGAGTGGGAAGGGACTCACAGGGATCATCAAGTCCAGCTCCTGGCCCTGCACAAAACCATCCCCAAGGGACTCACCATGTGCCTTAGAGTGTTGTCCAAACCCTTCTTGAACTCTGTCAGGCTTGGTGCCGTGACCACTTCCCTGGGAAACCCATTCCCAACCACCATCTGGGTGAAGATATCTTTCTAATATCTAACCTAAACCTGTCCTGGCACAACTTCAGGACATTCCCTCAGGTCCTGTCACTGGTCACCACAGAGCAGAGATCAGTGCCTGTCTCTCCTCTTCCCCTCACCAGGAAGTTTTAACTGCAATGAGATCTCCCCTCAGTCTCCTCTTCTCCTGCTGAACACACCGAGTGCCCTCAGCCGCTCCTCATATGGCTTCCCCTCAAGGCCTTGAGGAAGCTCTGTAACAGCTTTATATCAGAACTGCCACAATATTCCAGGTGAGGCTGCCCCAGTGCAGAGCCGAGTGGGACAATTCTCTCCCTCGCCCAGCTGGTGATGCTGTGCCTGATGCCCCCCAGGACACAGTTGGTCCTCTTGGCTGCCAGGGCACTGCTAACTCAGATTCAACTTACCCTTGACCACAACTCCCAGGTCACTTTCTGTGGCACTGTTTTCCAGCGTCTCATTCCCCCATCTGTCTGAACATAGAGGTTTGCCTCACCCCAGGTGCAGAAGCCGGTACTTCCCCTTGCTGAACTTCATATGGTTCGTGATTGTCCAGTCCTCTAATTTGTAGTATCCTTTCCAGTTCTGCATTGATGAAGGGCCTAAGATGGAACCATGTGGAAGCCCACTACTGACAGGTCACCAGTCTGATGTCACCCCATTCACTATTACCCCTTGAGCTCAACCCATGAGCCAGTCCCTCACCCATCACACGATGTGTTTATTCAGCTGTGGGATGGACATTTGGTCCAGGATACTGTCAGAGATAGTATCAAAAGCTTTAATGAAATTCCAAAAGACTATATCAACTGGCTTCCCTTGATCAACCAGGTGGGTTACCCTATCATAAAAATAAATTGGGTTTGATAAGCAGGACTTTCCTCTCATGAATCTGTACTGGCTGTGACCCATGGCTGCATTGCCTTTCAGGTGTTTTTCAATACCTCCTCGAATAATCTTTTCCATAACTTTACAAGGCACTGAAGTGAGACTGACAGGCCTGTAGTTTCCAGGGTCCTCTTTCTTGCCCTTATTAAAAAATCAGGATAACATTCACCAGCTCCAGTTGTCGGCTTTCACACAGTGCTTGGCTGTTCACATTGTTGTCCCAACTTCTGTGGGCACTGGTGAAGAGCAATAACTCCAGCCCTATCAGTTGTTTCACAGGACTCTTGTGAATGAGCTAAGAATCATTAACACTGCTTCACAAGCAGCAGTGTTTCTTGCCCAGTGGGTTACAGTTGTCCCCTGAGGAAGGGGCAAATTATGTCATTTAACTTTACTAACAAAGCTCCTACAACACACAAAACTGGAGCACAACTTTCATGAAATCTTGCAGTAACTTCATGTTCCAGTCCAAGCACATATGGAGCCATGGGAGGGTGTCAGCCTGTGGTGGCTTGGTGTGAGCCTGCCAGACAGAAAGGCAGCCTGCACCCAGCCAGAAGCTTTGGCATGCACCACAGGTGCTCCAAGATGCTCGAAACAAGAACCTCTTCTTTCCTTCCCCTCCTGGAAGAAAGCGCCCCCAGACTTCTGTCACTGCTCAGTGAGACCAAAGGTGGGGCAAGGGACATGTTCCAAAAGCAAACGTCAGCCACAAGGGTTTGGGGTACAAGAGAGTTAGATCCTTCTTCTGCCAAGGGCCTGGGCACCAGAGAGGTGCGGGAGGGTAAGCTCAGTGTGTGAGAACAACTGTGCACCATTTTTCAGAAGGGAAGACTGTGAGTAAAAGCAGCAGTTCCCTCCTCAGCCTCCCAGCACTGAAAAATATATGTATAGTACATGGGTACCAGTTCAGGGATCTTGGATTTATTAGGAAAAATCTCAAAATATGGAAACTGGCCACCAAAAAAAAAAAAAACCAGCCTGGGCACTGAAATGTTGCATTTCTCCCCCCAGATGAAATACAAAAGCCAAGTGGGGTGGACACACAAGTGAAGCACCTTCCTGGGTACAAGGCTGATAAACAGTCCTGAAGACTGAAACCTGGAGAAACAGGCTGAAAGCAATACATAAAGTCAAATCATAGTGGAGTAGCTCCAGGAGAAGACATTCAAGAGGAGTTTGTTTGACATTCCTGGACTGTCCACTGTAGGTTTGGGATGCCAAAACCACTTCAAACTTGGGCTGCATGGGACAGACTGAACACTACAGGATCTTAGTGCTGCTGTTTGAGGACACAGCATCAGATGGGACGTGGGGCAACCTCTTTGGGGGACAATATCTGCATAAAACCACAGCTTGTTGTGTAACTCAGCTTTACATACACATAAACATATACACCTTTTTTTTTTTTTTTTTAAGGACACTGTTCCACTGCCACCACTGTGTGCATCTGTACATTTTCTGCTGAGGCAGTAGGACTGCACTGAAAATGAGTGATACTCTCTAGATGCACATATAAACCATATACACCCACGCACCCAGGGAGCATGGGCAACACCAAATACCTGTTTAAGCACTAAAAACCACTTCCATGGGCATTTCTTCGGGATATCATGGTGGCCTGTGGGAGTGACTCAGTGAGATGCTAATACTGCTTATGCTTAGCATCTGGCTCCATTTCAGGTGTAACATTTACACAGACAAAAAGTAAAGAAAAAAAGAAAAAGAAAAAAGAGAATAAAGTTTGTACCTTTTTTTTTTTTAATCCAGGCTTGAAGAACCTGTCAGTCACAACCATGAATCACATAAAAAACAAAACTAATGGTACAATAAATTTCTGTTTCCCATAAGAGAAAAAACACATATGCTGATATGAAACACGGTGGGAATATTGTAACTGTCTCACTGAGACACCAAATTCAGACCTGTCAGCTCTGTGGTACCCAGGTTGTACACAGTGTTTGCTTGAAAATATCACTCTTTAGCCACATCCTGGCTCCCTGCTGTCTCCATTCTCTCAGGTTTAGCTCATAAGGTGGAAAATGTGTAGGCACCAGCTTTGAGCAGCAGTTCCCACAGACCACCTTTCAGAAGTCTGGGTGACTGCTGAGGTGATCACTGCGTCTCAGTGCCCTGCTCAGAGGAGAGAGACGGGGAAAACTGTGCATTCAGGGCTGGAAGCACCCCCAGTGCAGCCACACAGGGTGAAACTACCACCCTGATTTCCAGACAAACACCTGCTAAACAACAGCAAACGCCGCTGCTCGAGTTCCTGGGAACCCGGGGTGTCTCAAGTGTCTTTCAGACTGTTAAAGCGTCAGTAAAAGGTTTTGTTTCCCTGAAGAGGGCTCTCCGTCTCGGTTTATATAAACAGGGTGATGGTTTTACAATATCAGGAAGGAAAAAGAAAGAAAACAACAAACCAAAACAAGACAGACAATACCTGTTGTAACTCCATCTACTGTAAGACATGTTCCTGTTGCTGCTGACACTATCCATCTCCGGCTCAGCTACAGCACTTCCAGCATTGCTCGTCTCCCACAGGCACCGGCTGCCGGGCTTGGAATTCAAACACCTCTCTGCAGACGGGCCCGCCGTGGGGATGCGGGCAGACGCCTCTGGCCTTCCGCGGCAAGACCGAAATTCACCGCGGAGCAGCGGCTTCGCATCGAGCTCTGGATGCTCGGAGCAAACCACTGTCAGCGCAGGGAGGGAGGGAGGGATGAAGGGAAGGGGAGGCTGCCGGGGTCCCTGCCGAGGGGACCGGCGGCAGGATGCTCTCAGCCGCCCGGCAGACACGAAGGCGCTCAGGTAATAAACTGGAGCAAGGGTGCTAAGCTGCTTAAGAGATATTCAGCGAGCCTGTGCTGAGGAGTGCAGCAGCTTGTGCGCCTCCTGCTCCAGCACACACGCCTTATTTATTTATTTATTCTGGTTGCCACAGATACGGGTCCATCGCTCTGACATCAGCCGCCTCCCACCCACCACCCGTCCCTGGGTCTCGCCAACATGATCCTCCAGGCAGACACCGATCACATCCCCGCATGTGGGGTCAGCGCTGGGAGCCGGCTGCGCTCAGGCAGCTCCATGGGATCATCTCCCCACCCGGGGCATGGCCTTGCTGCTCATCCTCCCGCAGCACTCGCTGCAGCCCCTGTGCCTGGCAGGCTGGTGTGCACACTTCTCCGGGGGTCAGGTCACTCAGGGTTCAGAAAAAGCCCTTTGCACACCCCGTTTCAGTCCCTGGTTTTGCACAGCCCATGGCCCCAGTTTGCCCCAGAGTTGGGGCAGCAATATCACAGCTCTCCAGCTTCAGCGTGACCCTGGTCTTGGGTGCAGGACTGAAAGCCAAACCAAAACACTTCATGACAGCTGCCCTCATGTCCCTGGTGGTAACCTGCAGTGTTCAGAGTCAGGGCCTGGGCTGAGGACCTGAGGGTCTCTCATTTCTCCTGCCAGCTGCAGGAAGCAGAGGGGATCCGATGATCCCAGGTGCCCACAGCTGCCAACTGGTGGGAATCAGATCTTTCTTGCCCACTAAGTATTTTCTGATTAGTTCTGATAACCACAATATGAAGGGACTGTGAGAGAGTAGTTTACTCTGAAACACTTTACCAAAACAAAAACAACAAAAAACTTTCTTCAAATTGACTTGTGGTTTTCCTTTTACGAAAAGAAAATTAAACAGAGTTTGTCCAGCACCTTTGCCTTTTCAAGAGGCTTTATTACCACTCTGCCTTCAAACTGCGCAGTGGTTTCTTGCCTCTCCTCTTAAAATATTTTCTTGCTCTCAGCTTCCCAGTGTCACGTGATTGTGAAGCTGGCATGGCTGTGCAGTGTCAGAATCATGACCCTCTGCACGGGGCAGCCTTCACAAATCCTACCAAAGCGCCATCCTACTGATGGTGCTCTGAAGACAGTCCCAGGACAAGGATGTCTGCAGAGTCAGGTGTAGACAGACACAGGCTTGTTTCTGCAGATGCTGCTTCAGAACTGCCGAGACCTCGTGGTACACAACACTGCCCAGGCCATTGGGCCCTGCCCTACCCTTCCCTCCTGATTTAAGGAGTTATCCCTTCTCAATCTCCCACACCACCACAAGCACAGGGGGCTGCTCAGAGGACATGACCATACTTTGACCAAGAGTGATGCTACTAGAAGCAGTGCCAGGTCAGCACAGTCACCCTGAGGGTGACGCAGGATGTCTAAACACCCCATATGTCTACATACTGCTCTCAAACCTTTCCCAGCCAGTCTTTGGCCTGGGCCCTTCCCTCACTGCTGGTCTAAGCACTTCACACTCCCAGCTCTACACATAAAATCTCTCAGGAGAAATTACTAAAAATCCCAAGCTTACATATCTAAGGACTGGAAGGGACTTGGGTCAATCAGGCTCAACATCTCATCTCACAAGCAACACTATCTGATGAGTGGTTTGAGGCTGAAGCTCCAGAGGCTGGTAGTGAAGAGCTCCTTGACCTCCACTCTGCCAAGAGACAAGAGATTTCCCATTCCTAGCTCAAAGGTATACACAGACATCGGTTATCCACTTGTTCATGCACCCTCCAGTTCCTTCAGTTCAAGTAAATGAATACCTGTCATCAATCTTTTAATTTCCAGCCTTCATTTTCAGAGGCCAAACCCTTCATGCCTTCCCATCAGGATAGGCAGAACCAGCCTAATAGCTTTTTTCATGTACCAATTTTGATTCAAATCAAACCCTTCCTGAATATGGGTGATATTTGTCAACACTTCTTTCGAATAGGGAAAACATTAAGCAGGTTTCCCCGGAATGGCAATTAAGATGCCCAGACCTGGGCCTTGCTCCTTGTAATTGCACACACCCTGCAAGTCTGTCATCCTGACCTCTGTTACAGGTGCTGTTATGTACAGGCAGCACACTCCCATTTATCTTATTTATAATCCACACTGAGTAACTCGAATGATATGGACCATCTGAAAAGGAGGAGGGAGTTACAGTCCATCTCCTCCACCTACCTGCTCTGCTTACACTGAGGTAATTGTAAACGGGCAAACTGAAGCCTCACCATTTACTTGCCTGTTGGATTACTCAGGCCAACACTTTTCACACGGGAGCAGCTGAAAAATCACCCTGATGAGCCCTTGTATCCCAGAGAAGCCTCCGGCAGAAACAAACACTTCAAGGCACATCAATAAAAGCAAGGAGCACAGGCTGGCTGTTGGAGTAAGGGCCCTCATCTCCACATGAAAGAAGAGTAGTTCACTGGCACCTCAGGCTTCTTCTCACCATCCTGGACCAAAGCATTGAGGAGGAGAACATCAACCATGGTGGTTTGTACTGAGATGGGGCAAACACAGCCATACACCCATCGTCATCTTGTCCCAGCATGCTGAGGCAGGTGGGCTTTGGGTTGACCCTGCTGACCCTCATGGCAAACACAGCCTTTCCAGATGGGTAACACACCAAAATCAAAACCCCACATCTAAACAGAGCACCATTTTGGCACAAGAGTGCTTGACGAACTGGTCTATGTCTGCCTCTGAGGATCCCTTCACACACATACTTGGAGAAGAGGTGCTCCAGAATAAAACCAAGTATGCTCTCCGCTGCTCTGCTATGGGTAAACAAAGGTTTAAGACTTCTCAGAAAAATATTCTGGACAGCAGATTTAGCCTCCTAGGACATAAGTATCTCCTTGCTTCGTGCATATGGTTGACAAACTCCCTGAATGCAAAAATCTCCCAACTCTTCTACTGAGGAGTTTCTCAATTTTTGTTTCACTAATTCAAAACAAACACTAATGATTGACAGTGAAGCCTCTGCCTGTGATTAATTGTGATTACCTCCAGTTCCACTTCTTCCCCCTGACCTCACAATCTGCATTGCTGACAGTATTACTTCAAACTTGAAATCTGCAAAAAGGCTTCAGTGGGGAAGCATGGGAACTCATAAGCTAATGCAAGGTGAAGAGACACAAAATGAGATCCATGCTGGAATTCAGTCAGAAAGAGAAATGGTTGTCTTGCCATGCATTCTGCTCTGCTCCCAGTGCTGCAAGGCGTGTTTGTGCATGGCCACAGATACACACATCCAAACTGACTCACAGCTGCTCCCTGTTTCAAGAGATTCCCTCTGACCACTGCAGATACAGGGACATCTCAAAACAAGCATGTTTAATCTGGGGGAAGCAAGGGGCTAGATTTCTGGGTTAGAACATATGACTGCTGGAGCATTAACAGAATTTCAGTTCTTAAGTGCTGAGAGGCTGCCCCACAGAGTGCCCATCCCAGTGCCAGTTGGGCAAAAGGCTGGAACTGAGCACCAAGAAAACACAAAACCTTCCTTTTTTTTCAGGTGTTTAGTATATGGCAAGTGACCTTATCACCCAAATTAAAGTGATCTAGAATGTTGGCTTGAGCTGTTGAAATACTACAGGAATTGAACTGGCAGCAGGACTGAAGCAAATAGGCTATTCCTGCATTTCCATGCTGGCACATACCCTGCTGCAAATAAGTGACAAACTGCCTGCTGAGTCACTGGATGGAGCCTAACAGGTTTAACAGCAGAAAGTCCAGAACCCTACATAGAACAACTCCAGATTAGGTATTCTAGAAATACTCTGAGGTCTAAGTGCACATTTGGGCATGCCCAGACTGTAATTTTCCCAACAAAACATCATGTTTGTGACCAACCATTTGTTCCATCATCGGGTGCCTGTGGCTGCAGAATCTGCCCCTTCATTACAGTGCAGAGGTGAGCTCTGCAGAGACACAGACAGGTCTCTGCTCTGCCCAGCCAGAAAGGCACTGAACAGAGCAGGCTATGGCATCGGTTTTCCTGCTCCAAAACCTCAGCACCAGCGCGGACCTGCTAGATGGCTGAATCGCCAGATCTCCCTTCCTATCCTAAGGACCGCAGCTACCCCCACCAGGACTGCTCAGCGCGTTTTCCAGCCACCGCCCCAAACAGTTCCTCAATGAGATTACGAGTCCTTCAGCAGTGCTAATTAGTGCTTACGCAAACAAGGATTTCTCCAAGCCCTCGGGGCTGCTGCCTGGAGAGGACGATGCTCTCTGATCTACAGGCAGTGCCCAGAGACGGGGACCTGCACAGGGGCAGTGGGGCACTAATGCCCTTCCCCTGCTGCTTCTACAGAAAAGTTTCTCCCTTCCTCCTCCTGAGAGGCTGCCCCGTTCAAACTCTGACCAGCCAGTCTCCAGGTGAGGAGGAGACGAAAGGAGAGTGAGGACAGAGGAGATCTGGTCCCCTAAGCACCGTTTTAAGAAGGGACTTTTTCAGAACATCACCATCACATGCTGTGAGACACCCGCTGCCTCCAGCAGGCTGCGGGGGGGACAGTGCCAGGGTGACATTTACGAGTTACCAGCAGGAGACTATTGTCACCCAGCCTCCATGTCAGCTCCAGAGTCAGGCTGGCTTGAACAAAACACGCGTGTTTTCCTTCAAAAACCAGACGTGTTTTAGGACAGCTGCAGGAAAACCTCAAAAATCTGTTACAAACCCTTTCACACCTGGCAGACATCAGTGCATTCCTCTGCAGGACAAATATCTGGGCCCCACTTAGGCTTATACTTAAGCCTAAATAAAATGATCCCCTGGGGTTTGAGTGCACCCCTGAGTGAGGTCCATAAAGCAAGAGCCTCACACCTGCTCCGGACAAATTCAGGAATTTAGAATCTCGACTATGCGTGTGAGACACTGTGCATGGCCAGGGATTCAGGAACAGCACTGCAGAGCCTACACCCTCACAAGGGCTCTGCTGCCTTACAAGAAGCATGAGATGCCTGTGGAAAAAAAAAAACAAAACAACACAGCTTAAAAGGGAAAAAAAAAAAAAAAGGCAAAGACAGGCTGCAAGGTAAACTATATCCCAGCACAGCAGAGGACAACAGCACAAAAGCACTGGAGAGGAGAGGTTAGTTAAAATGAGGAGAAACACACACCAATGGGACGAGCAGAGGCGACCCTGGGCCACCTGGCATCTGTGCTGGGCACTCATAAGCCAGTGCCTTGGATGACATAATGTTTTATGCAGGGAAACTAGGGAAGGAAGAATGTGCCTGTTTGCTTTTCCACATGCCCTCATATTACTCTGCCAAAGTAAAGCTCATGAAAGTTAGGCTTAACGATTTTGTCTGAAAAAAGAGAGTATTTACATCCTTAAGAGCATCTGGCATAATTCAGTGTTTCATCTTCCTTTCAAGGGATAATGCAGCTTCTAAAAATTGCCTCCAAGAGCCATTATAATTTTACACTGCTCCTGATATAATAAACAGCTTCATTCGTCAGTCTGCAGGCACTTCACTAAGAAGCCAGCATCTCTATTTACATCTTGCAGAAAGGAACCTGAAGCAGCACAGCTTTCCCAACAGCAACCAAGAAACCCCAGGAGACATCCCCACTGCCTGCAGCCTCCTGAGTCCTGCTGCAGCACCCCACACACTGCAACGCCCCCGAGTCCCACACAGCCATAGGATGACCCAAGCCTCTGATAATCTTCTGCCTGCAAGTGTTTAGAGATCTGACTATGCCATTTGTGGTGGTTTCAAACTTCCTCTCTTTACAAGGAACTGGCACTGCACTCATGAGACCTCAACCTCTTCCTTCTTTTTAAGCAAGTAGAAAATACCATATTTACTATACATATATTATGTGTATGCTATATTTGCTCTACAGAAAATACTATAATTACTAAACCAGAGGAAGTCCATAGCAGCGTGGGTGCTGATCTGTGTTTTTTAGCAGGCTCTGTCTTCCTCATGGATCATATTACTGAAAGGACAGCATGCTGGTTTCCTCCATCTGTACAGTGATAACTGCTAAAGCAATCTCTTAGTAGCTCATTAGCTCCTTTCATCCCCTACTCATCTCAAATATTTCCTGAGTTCCCACATGTACAGAAACAGTGGTACATAAAACATGAGACTGTGCTGACAGGTGACCATAGTGGCCTTCTGTGAGGTATTGCTCTGTTAATCAATAAAAATACAAATTGAAATGTAAAAACTGCTTTGGTATTTCCCTTGTGTTAAAGAAGGTATAAAGCAGCTCTGGACACTGATGCAACCACATGCCCCTCCTTTGGGACACCAGCAGCCTCCCAAGGTTTCCCTCAGGCTGCAGCAGCTCGTGTCAGCCCTGAAAGCCCCCCCAGGAGTCAGCTGGCAGCACTGCTCTTTGGGAAAAGACACAGTGCATGTACCCAAGAGTGCCTGTTGAATAAGGGTTTTGTTTTTTCCCAAAGTTTTTGTTTCTGTTAGTTACAAGGCCCTCACAGCACTGGGCTGTACACGGGCACACTATCTGGGCAGGCAGCACGAAGACAGGTGAGAGATGCAAGACCCCAAAACACCACTCAGATCCAGCAGCTTCAGCTGGATCAGCTGATGCTTCAGCATCATCAGATGCTTCAGCTCCAGAAACAGGTTGTGAAAGAATCGTTCCTGAGATTCAGAGGACTGAAAGTTATCTTTGTCCTTCATTAACCAAAACAAAAAAAAGCAACCAACCAACCAAAAAAAACCAAACCAAACCAAAAAATTAAGTAGCTCAATTCCAGTCACCATCTGCTAGGGATTTTTATATTGCATTCTTCCCTCTGGACTGCCACCCTCCTATCTGTGAAAGAAGTTCCTAGCTTTACCAACAGAAATTCAGGTTTAACGAAACCACAGCAATATTTCTTTAATACATATATTTTTTAAGGGGCTTAGATAAAAGAGGTACTGTGCTTACAATAATCCACATCATCTAGCAAAGCACAGAAGTTAAAACATAACATCAGGTCTTACAGTGTTTTAAATCTCTGACCTGCACTATACATGTTGTTCCCCTTCCTGTTCCTCCATGGTTCCTGCCAGCTTCAGCATTCAGAAGCAAACTGTCAATGCCTTGTTTGGTTGTGTCCTCAAACACAATAGTGCTGCTCCTGCAGATTTCTGAAGCTACCACAGACAGTGGATAAGCGGCCAGCCAGGCAGTCCTGTCCTTACAGCCGTGCAGTAACAAGGACAGACAATGACTGGCTTCTAATAAGGGGAATTTTAGTCATAGAATGGAATCAGAGAGTGGGTTGGGTTGGAAGGGACCTCAGACCAGTTCATTCCAACCCTTCTGCCATGGGCAGGGACACCTCCCACTAGACCAGGCTGCTCAGAGCCTTATCCAGCCTGGCCTTGACCACTGCCAGGGATGGGGATCCACAGCTCCACTGGGCAACCTGTTCCAGTGTTTCACCATCCTCCAGTAAAGAATTTCTTCCATAAAACAACTGTACATCTTACTAGAGAAGACACTCAGTAACAGAAACATTAAAACAGTGCTCCTCAGGCTTTACAGATCAGTCTGGAGAGAGGAGGGGGAAATTAGGAAACTTACTCCTTTAAAAATTAGTTTTTAAAGCTTACCAAATAAGTTACTGTTGTTCAAATGTCATGAGAAATGTCACTAGGAAAATGGAACATGAAGTATTTAAAAATATAGAAAAGTTAATTTGAGATTTTACAATGAAATCCAGAAACACACCCACATCCTTCAGGCTGTCCTCTCAGCTGGAAAATGGGAATTTGTCACCTCACTATAGTGACAAGCCAAAAATGAGGTGGCCAGCACATCTCAAAGGGCAAAAAATGTCATCCTCAGTAGAACAGGCAAAAAAGCACCAACAAATCTGCCTGCATCTGTCAGCCCTACCACATCTCAAGGGATTTGTGAGAAACAATGACAGATCTCATCCTGGAACATGCATACACCCCAGTTTCACTTTCCAGCTTTTTAACATTCTGAAATGAATAATATAATTTCCAGATATGGAAAAAAGTCACTTGATTCTGCTCTGGCTGAGAAGAGTTTTGAATTGCAAAATCCTTCACTAGACCATAAAACTATCACAAAGATCTGCTCTTGTGCAGGGCACTATTCCAGAGGATCCACATGCTGGTAGTAAAGCAGCCGAATCTTTTGGCAGGTGACCAGTTGGAAACTAAACTGCAAGCCTTGTAATGTATTGATTTCTCATTCATGGGCAGCAGCCCATAATTAAAGAGCAAAACACCTTGTCCTTCTGCACACAAGGTACAATCCTTGTTTCGTGGTTCACATAAAGCACCTGAGCCTGAGCTGCAAGCCTTCACCACTTGTGTCCCTGCCATCCTGCTTGACAAGCTACTTCTTGCCCAGAAACAACCAACTTCTCTGCAACGGGAAGCAGCATTTAACACGTTCAAAAATATAACAGAGGTACCCGATTACCCCCCCTAAAACACACTCCTGGAGCTCTAAGATGCTTTAACTAAAAACTGTGGGTTCAAAAGGGGGCTTTGCCTTTGTCCTTGTAAAATTCCATAGGCTCCTGTTGACCCATTCCACCAGCAGTTTACCAACTGGATCTTCCCAGCTTGGTGTCATCTGCAAACATGGTAAGAGTGCTCTTGTCTCCTTCAGGTCACTGACCAAATGTTTAAGATGAGAGGTTAGATCCAGCACTCCTCTTGTCACCATACTCTACCTGGAGCCCACTCCATTACCCACAGAAGCCAACCACTACCCTCTGAGCCCAATCCACCAGTCAGTGCTTTACCCATCTGGCTGTCCATCCACCCAGTCCACAACATCCTAACTTGGACACAAAAATGTGTGGGGAGAAAGTGGTGAAAGCCTTGCTGAGTTGAGGTAAAAAAACATACGCTTCTCTCCCCTTGTCCACAAATTCAGTCACTTTATCACAGAAGGCCATCCTGGTGGTCAGGTTTGAGTGACTCCAGTAAATTTGTGCATTCATGTGGACCATTCCCAACCACTTCTCTTTTATACGCCCAAAACCATGTCCCTGGAGGACTTGCTGTATGATTTGCCAGCCAAAGATGGGAGGCTGACTCCCAACAGTTCCCCACATTGCTCTCCAGGCCTTGCTTGAAGGGGGGTGCAACACTTGCTTTGCTCCAGTCACCAGGAATTTCCCTGATCTCCAATCAAGATGGCCATGAAAGATGTCCCAGCAGCCTTGTGAAGGCAGTAGAAGGTTCTCTCACCTATCTTGGGTGGAGCCCATCAGGTCCTGTGATTTTAGATGGGTTGAGCCCTCTGAAGTAACCCCTGCCTTGATATTCCATCCACTACTCCTGACTCTTCTCCTCATTCTACTTTCTCACATGGACCTGGGACACCTGGCTTTGGGTACTGTGTCTACTGTCCCTAAATAACCCAGTAACAGTTCCCCCTTTTCCTTATCCAACAAGTCATACCTAACTCTTGAAAGATAAACACAGAGAAATTGTCTGGAATAGTATGAGGAACAGTCTGGAGGATTAAGTCAGATTCAGTCCTAGTAATATGAAGAAGTCAAATAGTGGTTCTAAGGCACTGCTCTAGTACTACACATGGGAAACAGGTGTATATTCCCTATTTGCACATCCAGAGCCCTTCAAAGACATTTTAAGTAATACTGCTGGGAAGAAATCATCACAGAGCAGCTTCTGGCAGAAGTGGTGGAGCCCAGACCTCAGAACTTGGCAGTGACAGACGCCTTCCCAGACACCTTACAAAACCAACAAAACATGCTGTTAGACCCTGGCAGATGCCAACAGCATCATGAAGCTGGCTGTTGAAATGAGGAGCTGAATGACCTCAAGCTGGTCGTTCAAGAATAAGGTAAACAGGAGAGGTCTCACTGCCTTTTAATTAATTGCACACTGGATTTCCACAAGACAAAAAAAGTACCAAAACAATCAGAATTCACAAGGTATTCCCTTCCATTTCCCAGAAACACAAATGGCTGAATAGATACTTTGAAAGTGGTGCTAGGGAAGAACAGAAAGTTACAGCAAACACAGGGTGCTTTACAAAGCCTTGAAACTGCAGCCCTCAGAATGGCCAAAAATCAGCCTTTTGCAGGAGAGGGAACGGCTGTGTAACAATCAGCATCAGCTCTCAAAGCCAGTGTGGCACTCCACGCTTGCATTAAGGCACTTGATTATTCACAAATAATAAAAATCAACTCAAGACACAAGAGCAGAGCCTCATGAGGCACGAGAGAGGAAAGAATGCCTTTTACAGTCAGACAAGCAGACATTCTTCAGAGAGGCAATGAGGGACTGGCACATTTCAGAGTGTGCAGGAGGAATACTGGAGTATACATGAACTTTTACTCTGTTTGGAAGTCGTGGCAGGTGTTGCCTGAAAATTGCAGTAGAAAGAAGAAAAGCATTACAACACCAATTCACTTTCAGGGGGGCAGCACCACAGTCAAGAGATTTCCCCACCCTGCTCAGAGAAATGCCAGCACTGGTGCCTAGATGAGAGGGACCACATTTTTGTCATGCTAACTGCAGTCATCATGTAGATGTAGTATTTAGCTGAACATGAAGTGTTTATACATAACTTTCTGACTGCAAATTGTACATGTTACTAATGATACACAAATATTACTCATTTTTGCTTTGCCTCCTGTATTCCTAGCACAGCCGACAACTATAAAAGTTTGGCAAACTATAAAGAAATCAAGAATTTGTACAATATTTTAATTAACAGGCATCTAATGTTTTAGACTGCAAGCATAGTTCCTGCTTTTCACATCAATTTCTTTACAACCTCTATTTATAAATCATTGTTTTTTCCCCAGCTACTGACCATACCAGATTTTAGAGAGTTCATGGAAAAAAAATTCCTCTGAAACAGCCCTGATACATGGCCCTGTTTAATTTTAGATCAACAGCTTCGTTATGGTTCTCGTCGTTCATTCCTAGCCTGCTTGTAAAAATAGGCACTTTAACTCTGTACAGGGATTTCGGTGAGAGCAACACTTGCTAACTGCATGTAGGGCTGCCCCTGGTGCCATCTCGTGGTGGCCCGTCAGAGATCCCCGGGCATTCAGAGGAGTACTCGTGCACTGCTATTGCTCTTCAGTTCAGTTTAAGTGATGTGAAAACTGTCCCTAGTGCGTGTTAATCCACGCCTGGGACTAAGAGACAATGAACCAAGAGGTTTGGTCACTGCCTCTACGTGCATTTTTAGTGCCTGTATTTCGCTTGGTAACTTCTCTCTCTCCAATACTTTCACACCAGAAGCATTTTTTAAAAATGTAGTAATTTATGAAGTCACTACAGAGCAGTGAGTGCCAAATATGGTGTATCTTACTACAGCAGGATCCAGCTCAAAAAGCAGCTGAACAGAATAGTATTTGCTTTCCAGCAACGAGGCAATGCATTTACTACCTGCTGGCTGGCTGAGGAACATGACTAATTATATTACATGCATTAATATAATTTAGCTTTTGTGTAGATTTGTCCTTTATATTTAATCCACAGGAGTCTCTCAAACTCTCCAAAATAAATGCAGTCTTACAAGTCTAGTAAAGCAAGCAGAAAGCAAGCCTAGCACATATTCACAGTGTTGTTTCTAAGTATTAAGCTCTCCTTGGGGTTTAATCCATTGTCTTTTCCACACCTGCTGCTACTCATTTAAAGCTTTGTCTTGCCAGCTACAGGCTATTTCAACTGCTACCCATCCTCATTGCTTCACCTAAACTGTTGCATGCCACTGTTTCCATGGTCAGAGCTCTACAAGAATATTTGAATATCAAGAACACTCCTAAATTTTCTGGCCTTACAACATGTGTGCACAACATTGGGATTAAGACCTTGAACACACCTCTACTCATACCCGTGCAAAACCTAGAACCTGCTTCAAGCCTGAAGTTTTAACTTGGCTTAATAGTAGAGCCAAGTAAGAGAGGCAGAAAAAGCCACATTTAGAAAGTGGTAAGCACTGCGTTTATCATCTGGGATGCTCTGATCAAGAGCCCACCTCAACAACTTTACACTTTCAGATTTTGACAGACTGCTGTCCTGCTATAAGTCAGTGCAGCAGCATGGGAAACATGGCCATGCCCCCACATTTCCAGCTTGATTCTTTTCCTAAATTCTATTTCATTAGGTTTTTCTTATCATGGTTTTGGTACATGAGGATAATCAACTTCCAAAATCCACGCTTAAATCAAATGAACAAACGCATCCTATTTAGCAGATTCCTGACCCTTTCAAGGCAAAACTTCTAAATAATAAGTGCAGATAATTTTTGGCAGTGCTGGGCTTGTCGTGACTGACTTCAAAAACATTCTGTTTAGAATAAGCTCATTAAAGTTTTGTAAAAGATTACATGGCAAGGCCAGTCAGTGACAACTACAGCTATGCCACAGGTAAAATCTTGTCACATAAATGATGTCAGAAGAGCATTAGCTAATATTTTTGTTTGAATCCAGACTCGAATTTTATCAATGATGACTAACCACAAGGCCATGCATAAAGTCAGAGTTTTCCTTGGCATTTGTGGGAGTTAACGCCTTCCAAATGTGTTTTGCTCTATTAACCCTTTCACCACATCTCATGCTCCTAAGCTGGGCCAGCCAGGCTCACTTCGAGCATTTATCTGATGGTCTCTTGCCTGAGGGCCAACACCCAGCACTCCAACAGTAGCTTTGCTTCTGCAGAAAGAGATGGGGCATGGCCAGGCTGCATTCCATCTGTACCAGCAATGGTGTGGCCAGCAGGACTAGGGAGATGATTGTCCCTCCACACTCAGCCCTGGTGTGGCTGCACCTCGAGTCCTGCTCAAGTCCCTCACTTCAGAAAGGACACTGAGGTGCTGGAGCGAGTCCAGGGCAGGGCAACAAAGCCAGTGAAGGGGCTGGAGCACAAGTCCTATAAGAAGCAGCTGAGAGTTGAGGGTGTTTAGCCTGGAAAAAAAGGAGTCTCAGGGGAGACCTCATCACTCTCAACAACTACCTGAAAGGAGGATGGAGCTAGGTGAGGGTTGGTATCTTCTCCCAAGCAACCGCCAACAGGACACAAGGAAATGGCCTCAAGCTGCACCAGGGCAAAACAACTTTTGAGAGAAAGATCATCCACCTCATATACCTGCACAACCCTGCGGTTCTACCACACTGGGTTAGTTTTAACCTGCAGCAGAAAGAATGAGCAGTGGCAGACAGCTCAGGCAGATGCCTAGTGCAACCAGTTGGAAACAGACTGAGCAACAAGTTCTACTCTTTATTTATCTCCTTTCTTCACAAAGTCAATTTATAATTATCAGCACTATCACTGGCTCTACTACCCCTGCTCTGAACATGTCACAAAAAAAAGAACAGATTTTAGAGCAGGTGATGTAATAATACTTCTGGAAATTCTCCTCTTCACCTGAATGTTAGATCGCAAGTGAGTACTGATGGAGAAGAATTGCCAGGTCAGAGAAAGCAAATATATTAACCACAACAGGCATAAGGAACTAGACTACTCATGTGGAAGTAATTCTTCCCCAGTTCTGGACCAGTCATAAAACTTGTCCAAATGCATAAAAAGGCTTCTGCCTGTGAGCAGGCCAATCCATCTCATCCAGTGGAGTGGCAGCTTCAGCAGTGTAGATTACAAAGAGAGTAATTTTGTGCTTTGAAAAACAGATTCTGACCATCATCTTGCTTTAAGAAGAGCAGGAGGTCATTTCTGGGTACTTTTTAAGCATTCCAGATTCCTGAACTGTAAGTTCAAAGGATTTATGGATGTGGCCTTGAACTGAAGTAACTTCAAACATAAGTGACAAATCTCTAAGCACTGCTTCTGCCAGGTGAAGTCATAAGAATCTCTCTTGGGTTGTCAGCTAAACTCTATCCTACAGCAAGGTGGCAACGTTGTAAATTCATAACTAATTGAAGGCATGTGGATAGGGGCTACTACTTTTGGAAAGACTGACAAGAACCCTATCGTATTTTTCAAGCTCCACACTAGGGCCAGAAGTGTCATTTTTCACCATTACCTTCAGGTACAACAATCAGAAAACCAAATCATTTAGACACCTTAAGCTGTTTTGAACTCACGACCACCTAGACCACCATTACTAGCCAAAAATCTGTATTACTGTTCTAAATATTTCCTTCAAGTCTGAAGAGTAGGCTCAAAATGCTTACATTTAACATCTCCTTGATGTGCCACATACGAACCAGTTTTAAAAAGAGACCACAACATCACACAGAGGAGATTTTTCTGTATGTTCTCTCCAGTAGAAGCCTTGAAAAGCACATGGACATGCCCTGAGTTATTAAACTTAGAGCAGACTTCCACAGCAGCTGCTGGTGGTCCCACTTTTGTTCAAGTTGTTTGTAAAGCTCACCATGTTTACAATGTGGCTTAGCAGGAGTAGGTTGCTTAGCATCAACCACCTCAAAGCTCTGCAGGAGGGAAAGCAAAGCTGTGGGGCTCTACCACCTCCCCTATCAATTACAAGGAATTGCACGTTAAAAAAGACCTATCTGTATAAGTCTATTACTTAAAACGATTCTACCATGAGTGAAGAGCTTAAAAAGAAAGAAGGAAAAAACTGATAAAACCTAAAGATATTTGCACCTCAGAAGTTCAGTCCCAACACACATGCTGTAATTTGTTGTCTTAATTCATTCTAATGCCACACATTCAGTGACTTAACTCCAGAGAGGCTTTACATAGTTGAGAAAACACGTGGTGTTTGCTACAGGCTCTAATTTCTTACATTTGACTTGAAAAATGCAATACATCTCCCAAATGTGCTCCCACTGTAACTTCTTGTTTGAGTCTTCCACACATTCCTCCTAAGCAGCCTTTCATCAACCAATAAATCCTTCGGAGGAGGGTGAAGCTACCTACTCTCTCAAAACTGCATTACACAAGCTAATCTAAATTATATAAAAAACCCCTTCAATTCCTCTCAATGCCTGGCACCAGCACTACTTCAAGGTTTAATTCTTTTCTGCTGTAAAGGTAACAGAACTTGTTAAAGTCCTGTTGTCTCAGGAGACATGTACAGATTTATGGCAGAGCACCTGAGAGTGAGCATAACCTGAACACACAAGAATTGTCGATTGGACCACTGACTACATATTCCAAGCCAAAACAAACACCAGCTTTTATCATCTGTCATGATTTAAATTGAAATAGCTTTTCTTTACTCCCAAGCTTGAAGAAAAGGTTGTGCAGACACGCACATCCATCCCCTAGCCAGGTTCCATCCCTTCCCCCCAACCACCCAAAAAATTCAGGTTTTGGCAGAGAGTCAGAAAGAGGCAGTGTGCTTACCCCCCAGTAATGGTTAGATCATCTTTAATTCTAGCACCTGAAATTATACAAGGGTTTGCTTAATAATCAAGTTTCAAAGAACTGTTGGACACATTCAGTAAGGTGACAACTGTGCAATACCACTCAGTATTTCAATATCAGGGACCATACTCTTGAATTGTTTAAACACAATCCACAGAACTCAAAATTAAACAACCATCCACAGTTTAACTAAACAATCAGTTAAAAGTCTTACAGTTTAATAATTCACATAATGGTCAGTCTTTAGTAAGGGATACTGAAATTCATTAAAAGACAACACTAGATTTTACTCTATGGGTGTGCTGGGCAGGCACATAATTGGCCATTCTTGGGTATAACGGGAAAGGTAAGGAGAAGTTTACCACAGTTTGGCAAATCCCACATTTTGTCAGTTAAAAGTGAACTGTGAGAATTAAATACTCATCTTTACATATACACAAGTTATGCTGTGAAAGCATATTTGCTTACAAACATATAAAAATACTTGTTAACTAGTTTGATAAGAAAATAATGTATAAAAGTATATAGCAAAAACATTTAATCATCTCTGACAATGGAAAGATCAAATTCAATTTCATATCACATGAAACAAAAACAGCTACAATTTAGTTTTCCTTAATCCCTTACCCAGAAATACAAAGGAAGACACAATTTGTTTTCAAACATAATGTGAAATTTCTTAAGATGAAATGCCTCAATCCAGAAGGAGCTCAGGTATTTGGCCATATCCTAATAGTAGTAGTAATCATCCTGTAGCTGTTCTGGATTCATAAAATAAATACAGTAGACTGTTTTGGCCACCAAAATAAAACTGCAGCATAGACAAGAGATGAAAATTTTAGCTGACAATGAAATTCAGTGTAGGTTTCTTAAGGCTAGCTGAATACTCAAGTCTAATTTAACTGAGGGCAAAAAGAAAAAAAAAAAAAAGCCAATCCACCCCTTTTTAAAAAGTATTCTCTATACTTCAATATAGGTCTCTGTAATAGCTAATGAAATGTCAGAAGTAAAAATAAATTAATTCACAAGAGACACCTTATGCATCACTTCAACACCTTGTCCTACACGGTTTTGTTTCATCTCCTTTGCGAATAAAACTCCACAAGGTGCAAGCTCTGAAGGGAGAGAAGGAAGGAACTGTGGTATTAGAGAAGCAGCCTTAGTGTTTTGGTTTGAAGTCTGCCCCAGGATGACCGAGTCTTCTTCAAGAACTATTCTGCCAGCTTCTTGGACTAAGGCTATTCTGGTGACCACTTTTAGGACATGCACATATAAGGCTAGACCAATACCAGAAGTGATGTAAAATGATGGAAAGAAAAAAAAATAATCTGGCAGTTGACAGCTTGGTTCTTGGGATTCTCAGAAAATAACACAATGGCAGCCTTTCTTGTCTTTTTCTTTCCGTGTTGGCTCTGGTGAAGGAGGGCACTCTTGTTCCTGAAATTTCCTGGAAACAGGTATTTCAAATTAAATTCACAGAATCATTTTCAGGTAAAGAAACATAACTACCGCATCTAACACTTTCTTTTTAGGGTATGGACTTCCTTTTTACACACAAATTACTCATTAAATGAGTGACAGTTTTTGAATTCACCTTTTGGTGGTTTTTTTTGTTTGGTTTTGGGTTTTTTATTAAGAAAATTTTTTACTGAAGGTCAATCTCCGATTTAGTTTATCACATTTACTGACTGGGTTTTCAATCAAATCTGAGAGATTAAGGTGACAAAATTATCTTTCATATATATTATATTAGTCATGTAAACATTTTTCCCAATAATCAGGACTATTTTATACTGGAGAGCATTGGTCAAAGCTTACAGGTAACAGCAGGCAGATTTCCCACTGCATTTCAATACCTTTCCTGCAGCTAACCATTAATATAGGGACATGAATTATCTTGTCTCAAGTTATCATACCTTATAACTCTGACAAGTTCATGAAAAGCTTGGTCTACATTCAATCTGATTTTTGCTGAGGCTTCCATGTAGGTTACTTTAAGTTGCCGTGCTAGCTGCTGGCCTTCCTCTTGTGTCACCTGCAACAGACATCAAGCATTAAGTTCAAGGGTTCTACAAGCACATTTGGATCAGTAGACATTCCATATACATGCTAAGGATCCATTTCCCTGGAACAACAGTGCTTATTTGGCCACAGCATAGTTTCCGCCCTGTCCACACAATACAACTGGGAAAAAAATCCATGGAATGTATCTTCTCAAAAGCAAGTGAAGACTATTTTTTAAAATAAGTTTCTGCAATAGTCCTCTTGGAGGGCTGACCCTCCAAGAAATTTCACCCACTCCAGCTGCCTTGTCTTCAGTTTTGCATAACAACAAGTTTTCCTTCACAGGCAGACAAGAGTTTCTTGCTTCTCCTTAAAGCAAGTACTTCAGTCAACATCTGCTGGATTACTAACAAATGTGAGTGAATACTACCGCTACACTTACTTTCTCATTGTCCAAGCTAAGTTACAGAAATAAAAATAAAAATCAGACTACTTTTAAAACAACAACTGCTGTTTAGCTTCTAAATCTTTATAAAAGACATTAAAAAAAATCTGTTTATGACATAGCAAAATACTGATACAGCCAGTTTTAAACATAGCTTAATTTATCAGAGCTCTAAAAATCCATGAAGCCTCAAGGTAATCCAGAATATTAAAGAAACCCTGTCTACATATTGACTCCTTGGGACAACAAAGGAAATAATAAGCATCATAAGAAGTTGGTGTAAAATTTAAAGTGGTGAAGCAGAAGACAGGAAGCTAGTGGACCACTGCAGAAAGGAGGAATAAGTCGGTCATAGGGCAAAACCAAAGGAGATCACTGTGTATTTTAGGATGAAGTGGAAAGCAGAGAGAGGTCAGAGAACAGAAGGCCACCCTGCGTGGCGCAAGGCATGTGAGGCTTCAACGGGAAGGTCACCCACAGGGCCGGGGAGGAAAGGGCAGCTTTCGGTGATAAAAGGAAGTACAACAGATCTTGCCAAGACAATGCCAAGTGGAAGAAATGTCAAAGATTATGCTGCTTTCACAGAAAAACACTAAACCAGCACATAGAGGACTGACATAAGAACAAAAATAATGAGGGTTTATTTTTGTATTAGTTAGGGCACTCAGAATATTCACTTATATTAAAAAGCTACACAGAAATGGAAATAGGTGGGACTAGAAAAGCAATGGCAGCTTTCACCACAGTGCAAGACCTAGAAGTACTTTTTAGCTTGCAAAATAGTTTCCTAATAGTTTTTTTCCTATTAGTTTTCTACACAACCGTTTGAGAGCCTTCATGTTTCATCTCCACACGTTTGATTCCTCTGTCCTTCACATCCCCACCAGAACTACATTAATACTTTTCCTGCTGAACTGAGGGCTGCTTTCTCTAAAGCCTCAAAGAGCTCTACAAGGAGCCCCCAGCACCCTGTGCCATTAGCTGGAGTAACTCAGGATACATCTGCTTATCTCAAATGCTCACAGAAACTATGTTTATTTCAGTGCTATGATCATCTGCTGAAGCCAAAACACAAACCCTCAAAACTGAACCCTGAGATCAACTTACACTGGAGCTGCCCTTTAAACTGCAGGACACATAAGGAGAACAACTGGAATTCTTCAGTCCTCCACTGGTGTTTGAAAACTGAATCATAATGAAGACTCTTGCTCCCTTAGAACAATTCCACTTCAACCCCCTCCACTCTAACCCCAGATGTTGAAATATCCTATTTCCAAAGCTTACGAAGACTGCACTTTGACAAACACTCGTAGCTGTTTTCTGGCACATCAGCGTCACTGTAGAATCTCCCAAAGTTTGCATCAGAGCTTCCAGAACCTTCTATATATATCTCTGCCTCACTCAGACAAATAAGTTTAGTATGGATATAACTGTTTTTGCAAAACAAACTCCTTGTACTTTTCTTTGTCCCTGCATAGTTTATCGTTAGCCCCAGAAAGCGAGAGGCTGAAGTCTAATAAAAATAAATAATTGGCAAGGAATCTACAGTCCTGAGGAGAAACTGAACTCATGCTTTAAACATATATGGTTACCAATTTCTTCACTGTTGTATCTAAAGCACATTAGAGGTACAAGTCGAACTAACACCGTAATAAAGTCAAGCTACACTTCCACAATATTCTGCATTTAAAATATTATAGATACATTAACATCCTTGTTGCCTTTACTAGAGTATCTGTAACTGCTTAATTCAAAAACTATCTTTCTTGTCAATCTTACAAGTATATTGCCGAGTAGCTTGTGGTCAATTTTCGTGACCTCAAAGTCAGTTTAAAAAAATATTTGGTTTGGAAACACTACAGAAACGTTTGCAGTGCCCAAGCTGTAAATTAGAGGCCAGAAGATACCAGTTACATCTTCAAAGCTGAGAGAAATATAAGTACAAACAAAGAAATGTTTGAAAATAAGATCATGAATTTTCATCTTTTTGTTGTCCGTTCTCAAGTACAACAACTCTATACCATGACATGTTTTTCAGTAAGTGTGATGGGACAGCTTATTTAACATCAACAGCAAAACAAAAACTAAATCCTTTTTCCTCAAAGAGGGCTGTATGTTATTTTGACAGAAGTAAAGAGAACCACAGATTTTATGGTAGTAACTGTGTGTACATCTGTGTGTGTTGGTTCTGCAGTTTTAGCAAGCTTAAGGCTGAATACGAATGAGAGTCACTCAGTGCTTATCCTTTTTGCCATAGGATATTTTATTGTTTGTTTTTTAGATAGCACTCACACTGTTCAGTCATTTAGTAAAACTTTCTCAAATTAAAGCCCCCTACAGAAGATGTGAGCAAGTCAAACATGGTAAAGTTTATTCCTCATTTCGTTAAGTTATCATTCCTCTTTCCAAAACAGTTTCCATTTTGAGTATCTGCACAAGAATCCTGTGAACATATGGCCATCTCTCTTCACTATTGTATCTGATATCTGTCAGAAATACATTACTTTCTGAAGTTTCTATGCTTTCCTCCAGCTAAAGCAACTCTACAAGGCTGCCTAACCTAACACCGCATCTGTCTTTTGTCTGGACACTTATACAAGACTAAAGGACACATCATACTCCTGTCAGCACGTAGCAGTGAAGTGTTTCCTCAAGTTTGAAAGAAATCCATTTCTACCACCTTGTGTTCACCCTACCGTGTTCTCGGCACAGAAACATTGCCCATTCCTGCTCCATCGCTCCTGAAGATGCATTTGTCATCCTGATTTTCTGCCTCACCAGCCCACCCACAGGTGCTGCTGGTTCATGCTTCCAGAGGGCTGCCACAACATTTTCCTGCAGGGGTAGTTCACTATCCACGAATTCTAGTTCGCCCACGTTCTCCTATCAAAGGTTACTCTGGCACATGCAAACTGTGGTTATGAAGCACTGAGACACACTCAGACTCCTTGCTGTGTTCAGATACCAAAATCAGATGCCCAGCTGCTCATTATCTACAAAGCTCAAATCACACAAGCCATGGGAAGACCTGAAGGTCCGATCCATCTGTGAGCACAGAGGTGTCGCTATGAACGACCGTAACGTCCTACCACTGCAGGAAGTTGTTGTCACACTTTCCTCTAACAATAGGTAAGAGAAAGGCCAAAACAAAATGTTGAAGACTTTGAATAGGCCACCACACAGGTCTCTGTACTGGTCCACCCCCTGAAATAAGCCATCTCAGGCCAAACTATTTGTGAAGCAGTGACTTTGCAAATCCAACACGTTAAACTGCCTGTTTGCCGGCACTTACGCTGCTGCCAGGCAAGGTCAAGGCATGAGGCTGCTTGCCTGGGATCACCAGCTTTGCTCATCATCTCTCTCCACATAAACTGAAGACCCAAGAACCTCTCTTTAAAATCTTGCTTTTAAAGAATCTAGCAGCAGAGATGATCTCAGCACTAGGTCACTGTGTTAGTTCAGTCATGATGCAAAAGCAAGAACTAACATTTAATGAAACCCAAGCACTTTCCTGTTGCAACTTGGATATTCCTTGAAAACCTGCCATCTGGGGAATGATCAGACTTGACCCAGTTTAAGCTAGTAGTTATCTACAAAAAGTCATATATATCCTGCACTGACAAGTCTACTCCTCCAACAGTAGTGGTTATTATTAAAACATCTGGTGCTTTACTGAATTATCTTACTGTAGAAACATCCAGTGTCGAGTTGTACAGAATTAACCCATTTAAGAGAAAGACGGCTACAGTGTGAGCAACGAGAGATAATGCTTCAATTCTAGTTTCACAGTCAGCAATCAGTGACTGATTGGGGAATTTGGAAACACTGGCAGCTTCATTCCTTATCATATATTCTATAGATTAATGTTTGCTTGTCCTCTAATGACTCATTTTTCTTAGTCACCCTAACCTGTGGATATTGAGAGACAAAAATTACAAGAAGGTTGCTTAACTCCATTTATCTACACAGTTATTACCATATTAAATCACTATTTCAAACTTATTCTTTCACATCTCTTCTTCCAAAAACACTTGCGAGTTTGCCTGTGGTATATGACAGCCACAACTATTTTAGACTATATCTTTAGTAAGCCTCAACAATTCATCAAGATCACGCAATTGTTTGTGCGCTTCTGCTGTACAACCCAGCTCATGTATTTCCCGAGAAACAGTTGCCACCACACAAGGATGGTTAGTTACGCCTTATTAGCTTCCAGATTTATGGTGTCACAACGATAGTACTCTGTTCAACCTCAACACGCAGTTACTTCGATAAAGGTGTGGTCAGACCCCTGAGACATCCAGAACTGTTGTACACATTTTACTTTCTTGGGCTCTGGGAATACTTGTTAGTTCTATTGAGTATCATTTGCCAATCCAAACACACACTAAATTACTTTAACTTAGTTTTAGTCACTCTGAGGCAGCATGTGTTTCACTCGTCTACCTCCTGTCTTACACAAAGAGCAGGCAGATGCTCAGTACAAGCAGGTTTGATACCCAGCTTCCTGAATTTCTAAAAATGTTGCTTGAATTCTGAAGTTGAAAAATGTACAGCTGGGATTAAACAAGGTAAGAGAGAACGACAGCGTCTTGTGGAACTAGGTGAGTAAACAGACCACAGTGCAACGCCAGCCTTGCTGAACAGGTTTTTGGTGGAATCCCAGTGAGGCCTCACAGACCACCAGACTGAAAAGGCAAAAATGAAAAGGACTAATCCTTCTCCTGGTTTTGCCTACAAGTTACAGCCTGGGGACACCCAACACTTCCCACTCACCCCAGCACTCTCAGGCAAGCTTTTGCTCCAAGACCTCCCACCACAGCTGCCTGTGCAACAAACTTGTAGCCAGAGAAGTATGACCTTGCTTGTCAGGCTGAAGTTTTCCCTTACTTTGGGAGACACAGTGGCAGGACTAATTTTCAATGGGATCAGCGTGCTTGTCCCACTCACTCACTGGATGCCTGTGTCAAGAGTTCACATGATGGAGCCCCACAGATGAACTGGAGATTCAGGCTGCATTTAACATTCAGCTGATAAGATCTAACTGCTCAGTGCTGCCAAAAGGCGAGGTCTCACTTTCTTGCCCCCACCCCAACTCCTCCCTGCTTTGCTGCAAGCCACAGTCCCACCCCTTCCCATGCTTACAGCACGGGCACTTAATTCTTTCTGCAAGCTGATTTAGCTCACATAGGTCCCAGGAAGTCATTCCTGCTCATCTGTTTTACTCCCCTTCCAGAGAGATGATTCAACTCGAAGTACTTAAGTGAGAGCTAGGGCCAGCAAAGGAAAGAGTGGGACTGTGAAGTCAGAGGGACAGGAGCCTCTCCCTTCTGGAGAACAATTATGTCAGCTCAGCAACCCCAAACTGTTCCTTCACACCGACTTCAGCCCAACTGAAACACACCAAGTGATGGGGAAGGGGCAGGGAAGAGTTAAGAACATACAGGGAGCTGTTTCAGCAAACCTAGAATTATTTGGGGTTTTTTTTCAGCTACATCTGCCTTAGCCCCAGCTTATGATAGGAGTGACAAATCCACCAACTAGCATGTAAATGGTGAGTGATGGCACCAAAAGCTATGCTCATCAGCATCTAATCAATTAAGGTAATTAATATAGCCATAAAAAGCAAAAGGAGATTTTGGGAACATATGCTTTTGTGTTCAGATAGAAGCAGCAAAACTGCAAAGTTAAGCAATTTGACAACAGCTGCTTAGAGCAGCCCACTGTCAACTGAAAACTTAGCAGGAACCAGGCACCTTTCTGCCTTCAGGGGAGAAACAGAAGTGGTTTAAAAACATTAGGAGGGTGGAAGACAGACAACAAACTTGGTAACTGTTTCTAGAAAGGGATCTATAGGATTACCAACTACATTTGCAGGTATCCTCTGAGAAATGGGGCTGACAGCAATGATGTTACTACCCTCCCAAAGCATCTGGATGTCTGCCCTTCAGCAATTACGATTAGAAGAATAGTTCAGTTTCACTTACATGCCAACATTTGTGCATGAGATAAAGTATATATGTTTCAGGACTTGAAAGGTTAAAAATCTGGGAATTTTGATGGGGGCGTGATGGTAACTGAAAAATGAAAATTTCACTTCTGCCTCAGGGACAGGCTGATAGTTCAGTGCATGAAGTTACTTCTGTTAAGTTTGTGAGCTACTTCTGTGAAAACTTTTTTCAAGTCAGTATCTTTCAGCACAGGTTTTAATTTAATGATCTTTCTACACTGGTTTTGGGATAAAGAGGCTGTGACAGTCAAGGAACTATACTCAAAAGCAATTTCTTTTGTATTAAATGTTTTATGTAGTATTTGAGAAATTCATTTAACAATGTACTCACCCACTGAACTCTTTAACATTATTTGATTTAAGCCTATTTTGCATCTGCTTTTTGACAGATGAAAGATTTTATTTAGCAAAGAACAAGAATCTGTGTGAGTACTTTTGAGCAGAAACTAAGCCATGTCCTGGTATACAACACTAAGAATACCTGATTGTTTGAAACTACGTTTTCCCTGTTAAACTTCTAAAATAATTACTGCAATTTTAGTAATATTTAGTCTACTCTCAGAAAAAAAATCATGTGTTTGCAAACAAGCTTTAGATGTCATCTTACTGTCTCAAGAGAAAACATTAGGCTTCTCAAATAAATTGTTGAAGAAAATAGAAGTTTGGCATCTGTTCCTTTCCTGCTGCTATAGTATGATTATTTTCTTTCAGCTCAAATTAGTTTGATCCA
The DNA here is from genome assembly GCF_003031625.1 of Empidonax traillii. Classification (NCBI taxonomy): domain Eukaryota; kingdom Metazoa; phylum Chordata; class Aves; order Passeriformes; family Tyrannidae; genus Empidonax; species Empidonax traillii. The sequence continues at coordinate 1,055,772 of NW_020955467.1, read as the reverse complement.
TTAAAAATCAACAGCAAGTAGGGAACACACATTTAAAGATCCTTCTTTAAATCATTCTAAACTAAATCTTTTAAGCTGCCTTACAACCAGAGGTGAGGTTGAAATCCACTAATTTCAAAAAAACTGTAATTTGAAGGCACATGAGTGCAACAGTAACTGTGTTGCTGTGCTTCCAACTTTTAAAGCATTAAGTCGGTTATGCAGATGACAAGTGGCCAAAGAGAAAACAGTGCCCAGCTACTAATTTATACATAACAGCAATGAAAGGTAAAAGCAAGGGCACTGAAGTCCAAGGATCGTTGGGGCCAGTACTGGAATGTACTCTGCTTGGCACAGCGCTGTGGTGAGTAACAGAACGGAGGAATTAGACACGTTCATGCCTGAGTAATCAAGTCATGACAGAAAGCTCTCAACTCTCTGAATATATTTGGTCTCAACATAACCCCACTGAGTCAGTGCTGTATGTGGAATGCCATCATGCTTTTAAGAATCTTCAAGTACAAAACCCAAGTGTAATTTCTTGCACTGGAGTTAGCTTGTATGATATGACTTTTTTTCATTTGCTTGTTCCCATTCTGGCTTTGGAAGGAAAACGGCCTGGAAGAAAGTGAGTAGTAAGTAATAGCAAATGAATTACCTGTCTTTGGTGGTCCAAATCTGCTTTATTGCCAACTAGAATCATAGGAAACTCATCACGATCTTTCACTCTAAGAATTTGTCTCTGAAACTTATAAATTTCTTCAAAACTGTAAAAGAATAAAAGTAGAGCATCAGTGTACTAATTCATAGATTCTCATGTTCTGCAAAAGTTCAGAAATGATGAGTCACCTATTTGGACTTGCCCTGCCATGACACACGAGCACAGACAGCTGCAGGCACTCCAGAGTCTGCTGTCACTGCATGACCAGTTAGAGAACCATTCAACACTCAAACAAAAAAAATCTGAAGTTAAAAGCCTGCTATGCACTGGGCTTAGGTGGGGCTGCAGGGTGAGCAAAATGCTTACTGTGCCCCTGTTCCCAGACCCAGAGAACCAAACAACCACAGTCCATTCTACAAATACAGACTTCGGAGTTCAACTCCAGCTAGAATATTCAAACTACAGCCTAGAGACCTTGATGATCAATATTTCAGCTGGAAACATCCATAGCTACTTCTAGGAATTTTGGGGGATCAAAGATGGAAAGTTTTATTTCTTCAAAAACAGAAAAACGGCAGGGCTAAATGATCAGAAAGCTTTCCAGTTACTGACTAAGTTATATCAGGTACTGATGCTGTTCAAGCAGTAATGAATACTCCAGAAGCTTCTTCCAGGACAAAATTAAACAAGCTAATTTTGGCCTAAACAAGGATTTTTGGAGAATAAAGAAAGAAATCACTGCTTTCAAGTGAACACTGTTAAAGCTACATAGCTAAATAAGGAGCTTCAGCACAGATGCTTACAGACAATCACATCCCTTGGAGCCTTCCCAGGCACTCTATTTAATTCCAGGCATATAATCTGAAGACATTTACACTTAGATTTGCCCGTTAAAATTTATAAGCAAGATGATCATCAGTAAGAAAGTCGCATTAAAAAAAAAAAAGAGGTAGCCAGACTCCTCATCCAAAGGTGAATTAGAAGGAAGGTGTGCCACTAAGAAGAGTTCCCCATGAGCTTCTAAGAAGATACGTTTCATTTCCACTCTGAAGCCATTCAGTCAATTCATGGGAGCAAGCAGAGTGAGCCCTGCCTGCACAAGAGTGAAGAGACATATCCTAAACTGGATACACCCATTCAAAAACCCAGAGCCAGGTACTTGACACTGCACATGGCAATGGGATGAATACTGCAAATACCAGCCAATCCCAGGAAACTGGTACTCTGGACTGCGTAATAAAGTTCTTGAATAGAGCTGTCATTTTTTTGTGTTTTGCTTTCAAATCCTCTACTGGAAGAAACAGATACTTTCAATAAGTGATTGGTTCAAAATTGGTTGTTGTAAGTGCTGAAAGACTGTCACACCTAGAACCTAAGAGTGAATGCATACTTAATGCTTCTGTTTGAGATTACTTCAATTACGGATAATTTGAGAATAATTACAACTTGTTTGTTTTAACAACTTGGCATCAGGCTTACCTTCCTCTGTCTGTGACTGAGAAAACAAGCAGAAACCCCTCCCCTGTCCTCATGTATTGTTCACGCATTGCTCCAAATTCTTCTTGTCCTGCTGTATCCAGAACTGAACACAAAAAAGACATGGATTACTACATTTCACGTTCTTACAGACTGAGAAAAAAATTAATTCCTAAAAAGACATTATTTAGAGTCCCTCCTGCACATCACAGCTAGACAAAAACCACTTTTCACAGATACTCTGGATTTTTTACTAATATTTCCAACAAGTTCTTGCACTGACTGAACAGCTCAACATGTACCGAACACACTGAACAACAAAATATTTGAGGACTTCTGCTAATTCATGGCCAGCTGAAACATCTGAAAAACGCTTAGAGATACAACAGATGAAGTATGGGAGGGTTGTTGGTTTGTCCTTAAAGAAATCACTGACAAGGGAGAAGAGAATTTTTAAAGCAAAGCACTCATATTGCAGCTGGGAGAGACAGCCCAGAACAGCTCAGAGATGTGCTTTTTCACTCCACCCAGGTGAATACCAGGAGTTAGATAAACCCTCCTAGTTTTGTGGGCACTGTGGCTTCAAACAGTACCAAGTTCAAAGAGTGATCCTTACACACAGGGCAGAAGGACTTCAACCCCTGGGTGTCTCATCAATAAAACAAAGGGAGGCAGCTTTTATCAGCCACACTCTTACATAAAAAAAAAAAAACCAAAACACATCCTGAGCTGTTGTTGAGCTGTAATTTCATTTGATGCCTGCAGTTTGTAAACACAGGCACCTACAGCTCCAGGTTTGTTAGGCTGAGCTTCAGCTGGGCTACTTACTGTCCAAGCGCGCAGCTCTCTCGTCTATCACACATTGCTTGGTGTAGGAGTCTTCGATCGTTGGGTCATAATCCGTAACAAAGTAGGACTGCAGAAAAGAAAACAACAAGTTTGTGGGTTAGACAAGCACATAAAAAGGACACCTATCAAGGGAGATGATATAACTCTATGCTCGGTGGCTTAGGGAAGATTTGCGTGTTCATTCACGTGCAACTGTTTGACATTTCATCCAAAGATAACCGGTAATGGCTTTCCTATTCCTAGTAAATGCTCATAAATCATAGAAATTACCAGCAGAGGCACTGAATTTACTGGATTCCCACAGGATTTCTAGCGTTTTCTAGATATTAGTGGTAGCTCCTAGAATTTCTCAGCAGGAATCCCTAGAAACTTAGTTACGAGAGACCTTAGCAGCCCTTAGAAACTGAAAGTTTCTTGTAACTAAGTTTCTCTGAATTTCTGGTAGGGTTTAGAAATACTTTGGAATTCTCAAAAGTTTCCAGGATTTCCCCCCCACCCCCCACTCCATTCCCAGAGTCAGTAATTTCTAGGAAGTGCCAGGATTTTCCCAGCTGTTTCTAGAACTCTCTAGCAGTCTTATAACAAATTTCTAGCAACAGCTCCACGCAGCGCAAGTGACACCTAGTTTGTTAGCTGAACGAAGCTTACTGGACCATTCTTGTTCCCAGAATTTCTCTCCTGGTTTCAAATGACTTTTAAGTCCACAAAGCCTCCAGAAAGACAACCCCTGAAAGCAGAATAAGCCACAAAATGCCCGTGTCACTGCCAGTCTGTTCCTTATCACCCAAACTGCAGAGCAAAGCACATTCTGGTACATCTCTCTGGAGACTGAGTGACCTGGTATTGATTACTGGGGTAACAATGCCATCTGAAGACAAGTTTAGGTTTCAAAGGATGAATTTTTCGCTTGCATGCAGTCAGAGTGAAGTTGTCTTCCTCTAAAACTAAAGCACACTGGCATAACTAATCTGAACCCTGATCAAATTCCTTCCCCTCTGTGCTCCCAGCAGGCACTAAGGATGTGCACTACCCTGACTGTGCAGAACTGAAGGAGTACTACCTACATACATTATTCAGTTCTGTAAGCCAGTAAGGAATTAAAAATGTTTTGAAACTAAATAATGGTTTGTAGGAAGAAAAAAAGAGGGCTTTGTTCTTGCATTAAGAAGATAGCACCAAACCCAGGATGCATCTCCTTATTTGTGTCAAAATTCATAGTCCTCACTGAAGCGTCCTTTCCATTGCACAAATTCAAAGACACCAACAAGGCACCACTCTGTTCCTCCAAACTTACCAAAGTCGAGTTCACAGATGTCACGGTAGGGAAAACAAAAAAAAAGGGAGGGAAATAAGGAAGAACTGAAATCACAGCACCAGCCCACTAACCTTCTTCAGACACATCACTGTCAGTGCAGAATACAGTTAACTCTGTTTTTTGCAGATGGTTTATTGAACACGGTTGTCTTCATTCTTGTCCTGTTTCAGACTGGAGCTGTCCTATGAGAGCCGGCTGCAGTGTGCTGTCCTGACTGCACCCAGCTGACCCCACCAACTGGACATGTCCACACTAAGGTTTCTAGTTCAACAGCATGGACCTGAGTTCCCCAGCAGAGCTCACCAACTGAGTTGCAGCTGCCCTTACTGGAACACATCACCAGCGGTAGCACACCCGGCCAGCTGTGTATGCTATATATAACCTGCGCTCATGCACTGCAACCATCACGCACTCGGCCACAGGAAGAGTATGCACAGGTTGCTGTTCATCTGCTCATTTAGATCTGGCACCACACTGAAAAACTGGTGACCCCCTCCCAGCAGAGACACTGAGCAGCTCCTTTGCATTTCAAGTAGACACCGGTAAACTGTCCCCCCAGGATACACCTACACAAGCAGTCTCAGTCGCTTTGCACTCAGACTAAGCAATCTCCCTGCTCCAGCCCCTCCCGCAACCCCACCCACACAAAACGAACAACAACAAAAAAACCCAACCAACAACAACAAAAAAAAAACCAACCCCCCAAAAACAAACAAACAAACAAAAAAACAACACCAAACAAAACACCAAAACCCAACAAACAATCTTCTATCCCCTTCTATCTATTCAAACAAGCCAACAGGCATGGGATCCTAAACACAGCACCTAAACTTCAAGATTCCCAAGAGAAGTGCCCATCTGTAGACAGCAGAACATCTCATCACAGAACAAGCCAGCAGAAGATGCTCTTCTAACTACAGGTGGTCCCTTTACCTTGCTTCCGTGAAGATTTTAAAAACGAGAAAAACTCAGCCTTCAACGCTGTTCTTTTCTTTTGCCTGTATCCTTGACTCAAAATGTGCTGTTGAAGAGCTTAAGAACAGACTTTCTGAGGAATGAATTTACCCAAACTATAAATTAGGTCTCAATTCTGCGGTCTTTAATCTTCGAAAGACAGGTGAGAAACTTTTGTGAACATACAGTTGTACAAAATTATTCACAGAATCTGACTTTAGGAGGGATGATCACAAAGAAGGGAACTTAAGTCCTATGTTTTATTAAGGAAACAAAGTGATAATTACAAAAAAGCATTAGGTGACTAAAGGATGGTGTCACACTCAGTGTATCTGGAAATTCAGGATTCTGATTTGGAAGATAAAGCAACGCATGTACTCTGAAGTTACTCCCTGTCCCCCTCCAGCTTCAGCTTTCATTTCTCCATCATGCAGAATTCAAAGTTCCTGTCTGAACCTTTACGTCTGTAAAACTATAAAATATGCCTGCCAGGTTTTAAATAAAAGGGAGAATTTGGAATAATTTTTTTTTTTACTCTCATGAACCAGTATTCATAGAACACGTAAAGCAGCAAGTTTATATCCAACAAGGGCAATGTTTTTCACTAAAAGAGTTCAGAAAAAGAAAACCATAATAATCTCAGAGGAATTCTTCTTATTTTCCTCATTATCTGTCCAAGGTCCAAGAACTACAGCATGTTCTGTAATCTCCAGGGCATTTCTATGATTCCCTCCACCCTTTTTAGTTTGTGGTTTTGTTTTGGTTTTTTTTTTTTAATTAAAAAAGCAAACCCCTACACACAAAGCAGGAATGCCAGACTAGGTACAGAGACATGGAACATGGTTCCTCCCTCAAAAAAGGAAACAAGATTAAGTTGCCCTGATCCAGCATCAGCCACATCTCAAATTCAGAACGAGCAGATGCCAGAGCTCCCCCATTTAACAACTGCTCTTAAAAGCATTTTCTTCCCTCCCATGGAGCTGCACTGCCAAATCTGCTGTCACAGCCACTACAGCAGAGGTTTGCAAGGCAATTAGTGTTGTGGTTTACCTCCAGGCACTGGACAAGACTCATGTGCCTGAAACAGCTGCTGGTTTTGAAAGAGTTGCACAGGGACCATGTGCCACAGGACACATGACAACTACAGCTTGCAGACCTTGTGCAGTCAGGGTTGATTTACAAAAATTAGATGTAGCAGACACAGTATTTATCAATTTGAGCAGAATGGACCTTACTGCTGCTGTTCAGGAAGTGATTAAAGAATTAAGGCATGGCAGAGCATATCCTGAAACATTCCATGAGGCCATATATTTACTCCTGATTGCCATCCTGCCGCAGTGGCAAGGTGCCTGCACACCCAGCAAGCCCAACAGCAGCATAACTAGCTTTGAAGAGGTCAAGGAGTTTGTGGCAGAACTGCTTAAAAGACTAACGGGAGCACAATTCCAGCAGATACAAACCACTGACAACCTACTGGTTTTAAACTGACGCCAAGCCTGGACAAATTAGAGGAGCAAGCACACACCAGAGTGCGGGATTACTCAGGCCTGCCTACTGCTGCCTCCTTTATGAGGGCTGCATGGGCAAGTCTTGACACCTCAGAGCACTTGCCCTGATAAACTACAGCAATACTGGAACACTGCAGCAGGTGTCTGGGGTGGCAGCTGGTAGAGAACACACCACACCACCCTTACAGACCAGGTAGTCAGATCTACTCTTCCAGGAGTAGTGGAGTTTCCATGCGAGTCAGAGCTACAACTCATTCAGCTGGCTCCACTGCAGTTGGCCACTGCCTGCAGGAAATAATTAGGAGCAGCTAAATTTCTTCAAAGAAGATAGTAGCTTGAACACTCTCCTCTGTTACACCACTCCCTTAATCACTAGCAAAAATCAAGGCTCTTTCCACCCATGTCCTAGAAGGGAAATGAGAAGGCAAACCCAGTAGTCTCATCAACCATTCAATTTACCCAAAATATTACGCAACAGGTTTTCTAGGTTTTCTCTTTCTAAGACTGCTGAGGCAATCAAGTCCAGAGATGGGAAAGCCTGCTGCCAAGGACATAAATCCTTATGCAGAGGGGAAAAAAAAACAGAACAAAACCCCATCCTTACACTACCTACATCACGTATAGCTGGGCAACCCACCACCAAAATTCCTTCCTATACACACACTTGTCATCTTAAAATGCTTTTCAAACAATCTCCCAACCTTTGCAGGAGTTTCTACTGCACATAAGCAGTGACACTACCATACAGATTACTTCTCTAGCAGTCTTTCTCCATTTAAGGCAACAGCAGTCCCTAAATCATTGTTTCAATCAAGTCTTTCAGTAAGGAGAACATGTGAAAACCTGTTCTCTGTTTATCATCTTCCCCCTTTTTATGCTGCCTTTAATGCACATTGAGAAATTCCCCCACTAGCAGGACTTGCTAACGAGCTCAAGTTCTGCTCCATACATTAATAAAAACAACTAAGTAAAGACACCCCAGTGCTGATTCACGGCTCTTATGCACCTTTTCTCATTTACTCTTCATAAAGTAATCAAGAGTCCACAAACCAAAAAGCCACAGGATTACTTTCTTTTGCACTTTTATGTTTTAAGGGAGGGAGAGAAGAAGGATGCCATCAATGGGAGGCTGCTCTAAACTGCAGTCCAGAGGTTGGCTGCATAACATTCTTCCCTTTATCTTTACACAAAGCTTGAAGGACACGCAATGAAGGGCAGCCTAGCAGTCAAAGCACACCACTACGAGTAAGCTAAAGGAGTGGTTCATGCCAAGATATATATTCATCCTTGCTGTCTCTGTAATCTCCATCTGTATTTACTAAACATACAAATAATGTTTCAAAGAGCCACTGGTTGCTTATTTAAATTTTTTCCACATGTTTAAGGTTTTGATTCCAGCCCAGTGAAAGCAAGGAAATAGAAGGGTTTCCACCCTCCAGCTGAAGTTACAGACCAGCTCTGGATTTAAATAAGCATCTACAATTTGAGCAGTGCAAACAGCCCAAAAATCCTTCCTACCTATAATTTGTACGCTAGAACTTAAAACAAACATGCTGGTGAATGCTACACACCAAAGCTTCAACTTTAGACTTGAGTACATTCCCAAATACCTGAACACAGGATCCCAAGACATCTCCTAGGCTGTAAGTGCTACTTCACAGAGTATTTCTTTTGGCAGTTTCTCCTTTTGGTCTATTATCTCTTCTCTAGGTTTTACCTCATTTCCCCGGCACTTCACCAAGAACACGTCTGCTCTCAACCCACTAGATGGACCTGAAGTCCAGTTCACTATCTGCAGTGGCACATCTTCACCATGGGCATGGAACAAGTAACAGTATCACCCACAGCCCTATCACACACCACGCTGATAACATCAGAAATACTTAAACCCAAAAAAGACAAGGACCCCACTGACTTCCCTTCATTTAAATGGGTATTGCTGGCACTCATTCCAGGTGACAAAGTCGGTGCTGTAGTTTAAGACCAGAACTCTACTGCTCTGGCCAGTTAGTAGGGCCATACATTAACATCTTTTTGGTTGGGGTACTTGGCTACACTGTAACAGCTTTCTCAGACCACGAATTAAGATCTGAATGACTGAGTGCACATATCAGTTCGCAACCTCCAGTCTTTCACCAGCCATGAAATCTTCAGCCTCTGCCTTCCACTCTTCCACCTCGGAGGAGCGGCACAGCAGCCAAGTCTACACTAATGTGACCCCAGTGTCACACTGTGCCTTCTTCCAGCCTACAGAGGAGGTGATTGTTTATAGGTGTTTTAATCTACATTCCCATCCCAAAGCAGCAAACAGACAGGTTCTATGTCACCACAGACATGTTCCTAGAGAAAGGGAGGCAGTAACCCCATCACCTTGCTCAAGCACTACACTGGCCCTGGTCCAGAGCTAACCTGCCCAGCAGAAGGGGTAATTAGGCAAAGCAGTGGCTCAGGGCTCAACACCTCAAAAGATTAAAAGAACCACCTCCTTTCACAGCACAAAGGAGGCTCCTTAGGTCATTTCTTCAGAGTATTTGAGTTGGCTGGCTAGAAAACAAGGAAAACATGCAGGAAAAAACTTTAATGGACTTCTGGAAGCAAACATAAACCCAGACTGCATTCCAGAATAAAGGAACAGACACAGCAAAAGACACAAATTTAGTATTTAGCAAAGCCCCATGTACTTGGGTCACAGAAAAACTAAACAAACTAAAAGCACACCACTGATCAGAGAGCCTCTGACAAGCCTGTTCCAATATTGAACATTCACCTCCCCAAGGGCAGGTGATTCACTAGGACCAGATATTTCTGGGCAGGTCTAACTGGGTGTTGCTGGAGGAGCAGGAGGTGGATGCTGTTGGGGTTGATGACTTGGAAGCACCACCTCTGCAAAGGTTTTGTGCGGTGCCCACGCCAGTACCAGAAGAAAACGGCAAGAGCTACCCAGAACAACCCAGAAGTGCTCAATATGGCAGGAAAGCAATCTAAATGCCATCAACAGTCACACTTTATAGGATGAGATGAAGTATTTCAGTGTTGAACATTGCACAGAATAGCAGACTAAATGTCTAGAATTATGCTGATAAAGACTAGATTGAAGAAATAATGATTAAACCACTGCCTCAAACTACAGAAGGCCAGGTGTATCATGCTCCAATCATCCCATATTCCTACCAATCTTAAAGAGTTTTTTTTTCTTTTAATTATACAAACAGTAAGAGCACCCACTCAGAAAAATATAAATTGAAAGATAGTCAGCTTGCAAGTAATCAGTGATGCTTCCCTCAATTTACATTACTTCCCACTGTTCTAATGTATACTGCCAGTGTTGTTATGGCTATCCAGGGAAACACATGTCATTTGTCACTACAATTACTGCCATTATCCAGTGATGTGAAACACTTAATTTCATGAACAGTGAAAATTGAGACACAAAGAGAGAAGAGGATTAAACTGAAGAAAGTTACAGTGAAAGACTGATGACATAAGTTACGTACAAGCTCAACCCTTTGGAAATGCATACACAGGTTGAAAAGTTTTTTTTTGTTCCTGAAGAACTAGCAATACATATACATATAATACCAAACTTGATGATTAAATATATGCCTAATCAAATCTTAATGGTTCAGTTAAAGAACAAAAGCATAACGGAAAATGTAAAGTTCTTGAATAATCCATGGTAGACTTAAGAACGTATCCATTAAATTGCCCCCCCGCCAGCAGATAGTTCAAAGACAGAAGAGACAGTAGAATATAAAAATAAACACCTGCCTTGGTTAAGTATAGGTAAGTCTTCTCCTTAGCTTTTGACAATCCTTGCACTGCATGAAAAAGTTGTGCTTGGTCTGGAAACACTAAAACCATGAGTCAGTCAGACTATATGGCCACATACTCTTCTGTCTCTCCCTTTACCCTTCCATGGACACTGACCACTGAGTGAGCACATCAGAAAAAGAAAACTACTATGAAAACTGTGTTCACTGTATGGGCATATTTAATGCATTTGGCTAAATATAACACAGCTCTTTTCTTTATGGACTTTGTCCTGCTCACTACTCAAAGTACCTAAAAACTAAACTAGCTTTGCTTCCCTCACAGGTGTGGGGAAACATGGGCTAGAAACAGGGGGGAGGAAGGGGAGAAAAGATATGAAGGGTATAGTGTCTTCAAGCTGAAGACTAACACAGATATCTAATTCTGTCTATGCACCTGTAATTTTTACATTTCCTAAATGAACACTTGAACTCTGTATCCATAAATGCAGTCATTTCCAATGATGTTTCTCCAGACAGCCATATGCTAGGAAGTTTCAGATTTTGTCCCTGGTTCAGCAGGACTGACTTGGTTACAGATTTAAGAGCCCTGTTGGTACCGAATCATCAACTTATCTTGCAGGAATAAGTTTGCAGTGGACCAGGACTCCTCTATATGAAATACTGAAATCAAACTGACTTTTGTGCACTGACAGGGAACATTTACCAGCTCTTACGCCTTTCAACATGCCTAAAAAAACTGTCTGCTAAGTTTTGCCATTCCCCTAATTGCTACTTGTAATAAAGAAGCTTTACCTTCCCCAACCCCACTTGGGCTGCAGAAGCACAGGAAAGAATCTCCCTTTTTCTCCCTCAAACCTGGCACCTCGGGCACGGCTGGCAAAACAGCTTGGGTTTTATAGATAGAAATCTGGAGAGTGTGACTGCTAAACACAATTAATTAAAAAAAAAAAAAAACAACACACCTAAGAATAAACTCAGAGCAGATTTGCTTGGGGAAAAGAAAGTGTCTTTGAAACATAACTAAGGCAGCCTCTCAGTGCGTGTTCAAATCACAGAGGTTTAAAGAATCATCATTAAATCTACTTTGTTGAAAAGCTACATGCCTTTTTGCTAACATCCTGCCAAGCTTAAACACACCATTAGGGTAGCCCTTTTAAAGTGATAATACACCCTCAACTTGATGACCTTAAATGTCTTTTCTAATCTAAAGGATTCTATGATTCCAATTATGGGCAGAGTGGGTACTGGTTACATGCACATAACACGAATACTGATGAGAATAGGTTTTCTTTGAATATATATTTTGCAGTGCATGTGAACACCTTTTAAAATAGTTCCTTTAAATGGTTCCTTAAAACCCAGCAGATTGATACTTTTTTAAAAACAGCTTTCACCTTTTAAACTGAACCTGCACTGTTGCTTACATCTCCTTTCAGTTCCTAGCTTACAGCTTCCCTCACGGTACAGCAACTCAGTATTACCAGCTTGCCCAGCCTGTGAACATTTCCCTCCAACTAATAATTCTCAAATGTCTCAAAAATCAAACCACACCAAACGCCAAGTACACTCACACAGAGACCTGTTTTAGGCAATACGTGCATTAAACTTTGGCCTCTTGAATACTTCCTGGTGGTGCAGTTTTCATGACTCAAGATCAGAGAATGTACACTTTCACTGTCTGTGAAGACTTCTTTGTAATGCCTTGAATTAATGCCTTTTAATGCCAGTAAGCACCTACAAAATCCTTTGAAGGCGGCTATGCAATTTCTCAAGTCGAAACACGTCTGACTGTAAAACATACTCTGTACTGCAAGCATAGATGAGCCTTGATTTAATTTAATTTCATTTTTGCTTCACAGTAAGTATGTGCAGGAACTGTGAACACACCAAGTACTTCATCCTCCTGATCTTAGCCACTTGTAATTCAAGGAATGTTTAAAATATTCATGACATGCTATCTTTTCATCCGTAAAAGTTTATCAGGTTTTCAACCTAGCAGCTCACACAAGCTCTTCACAATGAAGTCTTTATCTCAAGAAGCCAGTGATATTTTTGAAAAAGTACATATCTGATTTTAGGACTTTGTATAACAAGCTTAAGTAGCTGTAGAAGAAAAGAAAGGTTGCTCAAAAATCCCCTGCTGCGACAGAAGTTATAGAACACCTTTTCTTGTACACATGAAATCATTAGGATGCCTCAAGATAGACGGTCTAATGCAAGAGATTTTGGTTTATAAACTTAAGTACCTTAACAGGAAAAGATGATTTACAGTTAATTAAAATAGCTCTTCACTTCAGTAACTTAGGTCTAACTCATAACAGTCAGCAACAGCCTTCAGGTTAGCAGCTCTGAGGAAACCCATATTTAGGGCATTTACAGTCTAATAGGAAAGAAGCCACTTCATAACTCCTTGAGGAGTACACAAAGACCTGAAACGCAGATCAAAAAAGTTCATTCCATGGCAAAAAAAAACCTCTCGAGGATAGTGCAAGTATTCACATCAACTCAGAACCTTTAAAATAGGTTCAAGTTTCACATAAATTGTTTGTTAATTAGACTTTACAGATTGTCTAGCTTAGGTTATGGACATTTGGAGCCATACAATTACATTAAGGGAGTAACAAGTTCTTCTAGCCCAACAAGCCAGTAAAACAAAGCTGCACTCCAGCAACTTATTTCACATTTTAAGTAGCTGAAAATGTTTGATCTCTGGGACTCCATAGCAAGCTAAGATCAAAAACTTCTGAAGTTAATGTCTTTCTTATTCTGAAAGTAGGAACTAAAGATCCATTCCTACCTTTCTATTACATCTCAGATCTGTACAAAGCCAGTCTGCTATCATCAGTTGTGTAGGTTTTGTAATAGCTCGGAAACAGATGTGGGCTTGGACCACAGTTCATCAGAAGCAGTCAGGTAGAAAGCCTGAGAAAGGTAAATTCTCAACATTCTTCATCTTAAAACATTTGTTTAACATCGTGATACAGTCAGGTTACCTAGACCATTCCACCCAGAGCCTGCAGTTTTCTAGAATGAATCAAGTTAGGATTAAATATTTCTACGCTAGTATTTTACTGTACAATTAAACTACAGCAACTTCCTGCTAATGGAAGACAGAGGTTTTATCATCCCCAGTCCTAGTATTCCACTATAACTCCCTACTGCCTTCAGGACTATCAAGAGATCAGACAGTTCAAATAGCCAGCTAAAAATTAAAGCTATCTCTCATCTAATTACTAGTCATGCAAACTACTTTTATATGTCCAGGCACTTCAATAAAGTTCCTATCACTAGAAGATGCATTTTCACCCAACTCTAATATATATAACTAACTTTTTAAATATATAATTTATGCATCTATCTACATATCTATCTGTCTATCAAGTGCCAAACAGGGACTGAACCAAGAGTGAAAGCTTCCAAAAGTTTTAATCATACCACTTATTCTGTTAAAAAGAGACACAGAATCTATTAGCACACAGGCAATTAAAAGTTGAAATGACTCTTTCAGAGCCAGTAACAGATCTTGTTTACACTGCCAGATTATTGTAGGCATTGATAGCAATGCATTAGTTCCTGTCCTATAGGAGTTTTTTTCAATTACCAGTAAATTCCATGGAATTTTTGAACACCAGCTTGGACAATATCCAACATAAAAACATTCAATTTCATTAGCAAAGTCTGGAGTGCTTTATTTTTCCAAGATTTGTTGACTGATCATTAGAAGCTAATTATTTAGGAAAAGGCCATAAAATAGTACTTATATCTAATAAGAACTATTGCGTCAAGAAGATAAGCACAGCTCTAATAGCTTTATTTGCCCAAATTACATATTTATTCAACTCCAACCTTTTGGCCTTAGATTAGACTGTCTAGACTAAATTTCCAGACTGCAGACAATTACTATCATCTTTAAGTTTTGAAAGTGTCATAACCAGAAGAATCAGGAATGCTGAAATTACAGCTATAAGTGCTATTTAGCCATCTATTTTCATTAGAAAGGCTAATAATTACTAGCCTTCCCCACAAATCCTCACCCAACTAAGTAAAACATATAGCAGTTATCCTGGAGCATGACAATTTTAAATGATAATTAAATAATTGGTTGCCAAGCCGTGAAATAATGGACTCCTTGAAAGTGTGTTAATAATTCAGGAGTGCCAGCATCTGAAGCTGCATGATGCACACATTATAATGGTAAAAATGCAGCAAAATCAATTAAAATGAAAACATACTGGGTAACTCACCCTTCGAAAAGGGTATCTGAACAGCTTGCAGGTGGCAAAGCAATCAACAAGAAGTTCATGCTAAAAAACTACAACAGCAATAACACGTTAAACGCACACTTCTAACACGGCATTTTCTTAAGATTTCCACACACCACAATGACAGGGCATGAAAGCCACAGCAAACCAGTCTGACCAACCCAAGCACACGAGTCCCACGCTGCAGTCCCACCCGCCGTGGCAGCTCAGCAGCCGGGAGTACCCAGGTATTTTCACACATCCACATCAGTCACCGCACTGTATTCTAAGATGTGCTTTCTGCCTCCTGAAACCATTTCTCAGAACTTTGTGACTAAGCAGCAAAACCTCTGAAAGAAGGAGAATTTGTACTGGTCAGTAAGTGGGGTTTTTTTCCCATGTGATCTGTACTTTGAGATTTGGCTGCCCTGAGCAGGGCCAGCACGTAGGCTCCCACAGGGACCAGAAGGAGAACAGAGCACCTATGTGCCACTCACTCCCAAGTGCGGCAACAAGCTCTGTAACCTTAATGTCCCCTCCACAGAGTAAAGCTTTTCAAGAGACTGACATTTCAGCATCAGATTTTTAACCCAGACACATCAAGGAGAAGCACTCATAACCTTAATTTGGGATTTGGAGCCAAACAACAAAAAGCTTGACATTATTTTTTGCCTTGTCTCCAACTGAAGGTGTCAGGTTAACCCACCTAATTGAGAGTGTGAAAAGGAAGGAAGGGGATCTCTTCCAAGGTACGGCAGGCTGCGTCAGCCTTTCCACGCTGGGGACAGTGTGTTCAGACCTTCCTGGCACACAAGCAGTCCCTTTGTTTTGTTCCACTGTTCGGGCGCAACGTTCGACAGATCTGATTCCGACAGACGGGAAGAAAAAGAGCCCAGACTTGGTCATTGTCAACCGAACTTAACAGAGCAATGTGGGGAGTTACTCCATCTGTGGAGCACGATGGAGAAATCCTACTTCATCTCAGCAGAGATACTAAACACAGATATTTCAGTGATGCAGGCTGACCTGAAATCACGATGAGGCATGATGCCCGTCGAAAAGCACAAGCATTTTAAAGAGGCTGTTCTCACAGATGTGGGTGCTCCCACTTTGTAAGTAATGGTTCAAATTAATACCACTGTTTTCAAAATTCCGGGTTTCTATAAGAATAAATATCAGAAATCAAGTACACGGATGGCAAGGAACCTGCAGAGTGGACTTGTTTAACTGAAACAAAGCTTCAGCTGGACAAAACGCTTTGAAAAAAGTAATACTGAGTATTTTCCACCACAGATAGCAGCAGAGTACAATGCTTTCCTTTCCAGACTAATCAGTGCTTGCAGGGAAGTTAAATCTTAATGTCCTTGAAGAATGTCTTCACAGACTCTCTCTCTAACTACCACCAGCAGCAGATTTCAAGATCAAAGGTTATTACTCCTGCCCATCTGACAACAGTGTAATTCAGCCTGGTTTTCTCATCAAGCGGTACAGCACATCAGGATTGTTTACAATAGGACATGTAGCACCTCATTTCTGACTTTTCAGAAGCAAAGCCATGTATATTGGAACTTCTACATTACAGACAGACAGATGAAGTTCCTAGAAGAAATACATGAGATAACAGAGAATGTTTTATCCTAAATAGAAATAAAACCAAGAAATACCAAACCATCAGACTCATGGTTGGGAATGCTTGGAAGTTACTGCTCTGTGTTTTGCATCAGTGTCCCACAAGTCAGCCCAAATGTACCGTCCCACGGTATCTCCAGCACCTGCATTTTATTTCCCTTTGAGGTCCGTGCCCATGCCTGTGCTCCACTGACATCCACAGCTCAGTAGCACAAAGTTGCTCACGATCAGTGAACTTACTTTTAAATCAGCAAATTTGCAAACTACCACATGAAGTTCATGTGCAACTTAACACTTTCTGTGCACCTCCCCCAGAATTCATGCTCACTTATGCTCAGTTTAAGAGCATCGAATTGGGCAGTACCCATTTTACCCAAATTGTTTTCACAGCGTGCACGAAGTTACATCAACATCAGAATTGCACAACAACCAAGAGGAAGATGCCCGGATGGCCCTCCCTTTTGCACCACCAAGCAAGTGGCTGCACACAGGCACACCCCAGCAGCATGGCAGTGGTGAAGCCAAGTCACTCACAGCAGGAATATTTACTAGGGAGACTGACAGAAGCAAGTTCTTGAGTGGCATTATCCTCTCATTTAATCAAGATTTGAAAAGCACAATGTGACCAATATTGTTGCAACTTACATATGAGGAAATGTGCACATAGCCAAATTCCAGGAACCAGAAACTACCAAGTGGTTTTACAGTTGCTAATCCTGACATGTAAGTAAGATTTCATTGCACAAAACTGGTTATAAGCACTACTTGCTAAAATTAGCTTGTTAGCTGATCTACAGGGAAAATGAAGAGATCCTAAGGCCCCAGTAAGCACAATTAAATGCTCTTAAGCAGTGTCAGAATTTTCAGCCTCAGCAACTTCAGATTTTAAAGTCAAAAAGAGTGTCAAATGGCAACACATTTACGTTCTCAAATTTTAATAAAAATGCTTTTATTGTCACTAGTCAGTCAACATATTTAAGCAAGCAACAATTTCCATCTAAAAAAAGCATATTTACCAGCAAAACATTTGGCTGTACTAAAACCAACCACAGTGTTTCTTCCCCTTCGCCTCTGCACCTGTGGGCGTAGTACCACTCTTAGTCAGCATCACCCCACAGGGCAGGGAAAATCACAGGGCAGGGAAAAACGTAGGAAACTCAGAGGGAGTTTATTTTTTGCTTTGAATTATCAGAGACACACACGAAATAAAAAAAGTTAGAGATAACTAACACTACTTAACATCTACAGCATTAACAAAGTTAATGTTAAGAATGCTCACAAAAAGACTCAGTGCCATGGTCTAGTTGAAAAGGTAGTAATCATGGCACTCAGTGCCATGGTCTAGTTGAAAAGGTAGTGATCAGTCAAAGGTTGGATTTGATGATCTCTGAGGTCTTTTCCAACCTAATTGATTCTCTGATTTTGTTAGATGAATATTTCACATGACCTTACAGCCGGAAGACCTAAACAGTTTAGGGTCTTAATCACGCCTTTTACACTTTTAGAGACTGTATTATCTTAACAGCAAGGACTGTTTTACCCCAGTGAGAATATAATTACTCCCAAACCATGCCCTGCTGTAACTAAAGCAAGAAAATCAAACGCATCTGTGGTGAGGGAGCATCCTCATCCGATTCAAACCCAGAGACATAGCTCGCCCAAGATGCAAGTTAGCAGACCTGTTCTCATGTCAAGACCTACTTCACACTACACGACGCCACAAACTAGTTTTATGTGCGAATATCTACTTTCACATTTCAAAAAGCCACATCTTGTGACGAACCACATCAAGAAACTGCAAGCAAACATTCAGCTGAGGTGCTACATAATCAAACATCGCACGCAGTCAACAAGTGTTTTTACAGTATGGCCATTTATGGTAGCAGTAAAGAAGGCAAATGAAAGGCTGGAGCAGTCTTACACCAAGTACCATCACTTCCCATGGTGGAGCTGATTCTAAGTAACAGATAAAAACCCCCATGATTTGTATTAAACTCTACATCCACAAGCAATCTCTTGTTTAGAAAATTCACAGCTTGAGCTAGAAGCATTTTCTAGAGTCACGCATACCTTAGGATCACTAGAAAGCAAGGTTTAGTATTTTCTTCTCCAACATCCTATTTGGCACCATGTTAGAGCAGGTTCCAGAATAGTTCTCTACCCATCTCCATGAGGAAGGAGACCTTAAATTGAGACCAAACACGTATTCTCATTCAGAAGCACAAGCTGCTGAAAGGAAACAGGGCCTAATTTCCTTGGAGAGCTGGATGCTCAGGCAGAACCTGAGCTCTCCACTGAAGACCTTTTCTCACAAAACAATGGCTATTGTAATTTGTTGTTTGAAGCACAAAAGCTCCATATACTAACCAGGTCACACATGCTGTGATAGCAGAGTCCTGAGACAGCCATTCTCTACTCTTGGTTCTGTCATCTAAAGCTTGTAAATACACTTTTGCTTAAATAATTGGCAAGCAAATTAATACAGCAAACAGGGCTTTAACAGCAAAGTGCTCCTCCTTCAGTATAGCAGCAAACTCTCTGGAAACTATTCACTGCATCTACACAACCTGAGACCATCACAAGCATGCAGACCTCCATCAGATCTGAAAACATTCATCCTTTTAGCACTCTTCCCTTGCTTCTTACCTGACCCTCATATTAAAACCCTCAGGGGGACCATCTGCACTGTAGGTACATAAACCCTTCCAAGAGTGTATCGCTACTGTGGCCTTTGCTGGTGTCCCAAAGCTTAGCAGACTCACCATCACCAGAAAGGAGAAACCTTCGGCTGAGGGATCTTAGTCTTTCACATGCTTTGCTCCAGGGAAATCCCCCAGCCCAGCTAGGAGCTGGCAGAAGCACAACCAGTCTCTGTACAACAGATCTCACCTCAACTCAGTTAAACAAAGTATTTTTCACATCCTTTTGCAAAACTGTAACTTTCTGTGCTTATTTACACACATTTGAGATGAGTTTTCTGTTGCCATTTCTTCAGAGGAGCACGGCTAACTCTTCAGAGCCACCCACATATTCCATGCAAACCTTCAAGGACAGCTCTTTATCAAATTTCACTTGCGGAGAATAAATTCTTCTCTCCCTCTCCTGCTACTCCTCCTCTGAATAAAACATAATCTAGTATTTTAGCAGGCTTTCAAGTTTTAAGGGAAAATAAGGAAGGCACATCACGAAAAATTTAAAGAATTTGTTTTCTCCTACACCATACTCATGCTGACCAGTGTGTCCTCCCCTCCTCAAGAAGACTAGGAGGTTTTTTGATTTTCAGTTTGTTAAAAATGTGAACTTAGAAACTAAGGGTTCAAATTCAAACACTTCAGCTGAGTAGCAGCACATAGTCAAGATCTGCTCTGGGGGTTTCCAGCAAGGTGATTTCCCTTCTGTCCCCTGTGTGCACTCATTCTTACAAGAAATTTACATAAATTCTCAAATAAACTTGTTTTCTAAACTTGCAAGCTTCTGCCAGCCTGCACTGAGCAGCCAGATCACATGATTTACTTCATTTGCATTAGAAGATACATGCTGACTTCTCTATGTATTATTCTTTTACAGACATCGATTGAGGAGAAAAGGATCATCATCTGGAAAACAGAGGTGCACATCAGATGAATATAGGTCATGAAAAGCACTGGTAAACATATTGTCTAAACCATGCACAAGCATGATCAAAGTGAAGAAGGACAAGGACTGATGAAAAAGAACTTGATCATGCTAGTTTTATTTCTCCACTTCAGACAAGTTGGTTCCACTACCTGTTGCTATCTATCTCTGATTTTATGATTACTAGCTTGTAACAAATCTCTAATGAAGTAGGTTATTTGCTTCGGGACAAATCCTGGGAACAGCCACTGCCGCAAAAGTAACTCAGTAATTTGTTGATTACTAAAACATTTTGCCTTTAAAAACCCAGAGTACTAGTATGAATTCCACCAACAGCACAGAAAGTACTAGATTTCTACACAGGCCAGTACCAACTTACAAGGAAGATCTTTTTTGTTTGTCACAACATGCCAAGTTAAACTTACGTGCCACAATCAGCTGCACTATGCTAGTTTAAAGTCTTCCAACTTGACAGGTCCCATAAGGCTTTCCAGGAGGGAAGTCATTACTCCTGAAATGTAACCTCGCTGCTCTTACTTGCTTTTTGGTCCCCTCCAAAGCAATCCAGCCATTCCCCACTTCATTTCTGTAAGGCCATAATCCTTCGGGGGCTGATTTTACAGTGCAGAAGGCACAGCACCAGAAGAACTATCCCATGCAGAGAGCAAGAAGAAAGAAGAAAACCCAAGAGTTTCTGTAGCACGAAATACAGCAATTATAAAATCCACAAACAAAAACATTAGAAGCAAACAAAATTCAAGTTGTTCTCTCTCAAAGCAAGCTCACATTGACAGGAACTAAGCAGCTAACAAATAAATTACCTGACCCGAATTCAGAATATGTACAGAAGGATCTCATACCAAACTAGCCAGATTCACTGCATGCCAAGTCCTCCAGTTCTGTAACTGACTCTGTAACTCTACTCTGGTAACTCTTGAAAAAGTGGCTTTACCAAACATCTAGTAGGGAATACAATTTAAAACATCTTGCCCTGAAGGAAATAACGTATTCCATCACTGACACCCACTCATTTTCATTAAGAAATTAATCCACAGAGAAACACCTAAATGCAAACTGCGGTGTGCAATATTCTTCCCTGACAGGTCTGACAGGCATATGTAATAAAGTATCATCTCAAATAAATAGGCAACATCATTATTTGATTGCTTTCTTGAGCAAAGAACTCCTGCAAATGTTTCACTTAAATCTATAAAGAGGTAGCAGTACAGCAAATGCCATCCTATGATGTGTGAGTGGTGTGCAAAGACCTTCAATTTGTTTACTTTCAGAAGGCAGCTTTAGAATGCACAGGGTTTGATCTTTTTTTTTTTTCTGTAAAAAAAACCCTACTGCTATTTCCGCTCCCATATTCTACCAAGTGGAGATCTTGCGGTTAAGGCATTCAGTGAAGAGAAAACAGAGCGTGGAATGCACAGGCAGCCAGCCTTCTTGCACCAAAACCACAGGAAAGCACATTAGTTTCTCTCATTTTTATAGATTAGAAACAGGTTCTTCAACTTCATCATACTTAGAATAATGGACTATTCAGAGTTCCAGTAATCATACAGGCAGTACATCAGTTTGACAAGCAGAAAACCTTCAGAATACCTTATCTTCTTGTTGGTTAACTCGTATGTAGCCAAGTGTGAACGTACCTCTAAACACAGGATTAGCACCACACAGCTCTGCCAGCTTTTAACGTGCAGCAAAGCTGGTGTTATCTACACAGACCGGGTGGATGCTACCAATTAAAGGCAAGTAGTTTCTCTCTTAAGCTTTCTTCCAGCATTAGAAAATATTTTAATCTAAATCATAAGTCTGTTAAGTCTCATTTCCTGGGCATGTGTTAAACTCAACCTTTCGTGATGACCAAAACTCAAAACTGCTTAGAGGGACCATATGTGTTACAAACTTCCAAAACAGAATCAAGACCCAGTAAAGCATTGCTGGTTTTTTGTTTGGGTTTTTTTTCGTGGGTTTGTTTGTTGGTTGGTTTTCAAGAAAGAAAGCAGAGTTACAACAAAGCCCTCTTCAAATATCTTTTGGCATTGACAGCCTGCTTGCTTCGGGTTTGAAATGACCGTCAGATCCCAAAGACACAAAACGAAATCTGGGGATATCTTCGCATGACTCGCTATGGTAGCCCATTGCCAGGAGAGCAGCCAGTCAGGCACTTGCAACAGCACACACTTAGAAACACTAGTGTGGAAGCTGACAAAAAGTCAGTGTTTCAACTCAAGAGCTTTTTATTCAGCAGTAACAGTACTACCACACACATGGGGTTTTGCCTAGGAGAATCAAGTAGCATGAGCCCCTTTCCCTGTATAAATCATTGAGGAGAGACCAGAGGCATCATAATACATTCAAGGAAGAAGCTACAGAAATATGATAAATACCTGGGTGAAAAGCATTAAGCAGTCACAGTAGCATCTCATAGTAACTCCTAGCACAAGGGGAAAGCTGAGATACTTTTAAATTTCTCAGGCTGCTCATTTGGCGTGGGATTACTCATGTACAAAACAGCTACCTAGAGTACATGCACTGCAGGGAATTTTTAAAGTTTTAACATAAGCTGTTCAGCTGTTAGAAAACCCAGTCTCAATTATCTAGTCTGAAGCAAGTGGCTGCAGTTTAAATTATTCATCTTCTGAAATCACCCTGAACAAATTCTTCCAGATCACCACCTTCCCTCACGCAGACAGGCAGCCAGCGTATTTTTCAAGAGATCAGCTCAAGAGATGCAGGGCTTTTGTTTATCTTCTCTCAGAATATTTGTAAATTGAAGACAGACACAGAAGACTACTTTTTTTTTAGGTTTTGGTTTTTTTTTTTTAATAGTTTAAGAGCTAAAATTGCACCTTGAAATTCTAAAACTCTTAAACCTCGAGCAAAATCCCCAACTCAGTTGGATTTTAAAACCGCTGGTCACAATTCCAGTAAATAGACACTCAGATCAGCCACAGATCAGATTATTTTCAAATTCTGCTCAAAGTGAACAACTTCATTATCAGTTTCCTTTTTTGGGAGAAGACCTCTGGTGTGTCAGTTGAAATATTCAAGTCCTCCCACAAAACAAGTCAAAGCAGCTAAGGAGGAGGGGAAGCCACTATTAAAAATGTGTGGAATGTAACCTACTTGGCAGAAGGCAGATAATATTGGGACAAGGAAGTCAACTACTTCAGATCTGAGGCTTTTTTCCCCATACAGTCCTACAAACAGAGATACTGGACAATTTTAGGTTTACAAATATTAGTGAATTTTAATCAACTACTGTAGAATGTACATGACTAAAATATTTAACAGACAAAAATAATTTATCAAATCCTTCAATTACCTGATACACACTGTATCTATTCTAATGGGTGCAAAAACTTGTAGATAACAAAAGGAAGAAGTGTCTTTAGCTACCTCAAAAGGTAGCTTTCAGGTATTTTTTTCTCAATTCAAAGAAGTTGAGATAGATGCATCGATATATTCGGGTGTACCGCTCGAGCAAGACAGAAACAAAGCAGAAACCGTATGAGACAAAACAATTTCTCTAGTCAGTAGATTTAGGTCACAGATACAGGAATTCAGACATGTTTAAAACCTGAAGCATCCTTGATAAAACTACAGCACTCAATTTAAAATGTCTCTTTGCACTAAGTAATGCTCTCAGAACAAATACCAGGGGATCAAAAAGCGGATCCACTGACAGGCAGTGACCTCACTTCCAGCCTCAGTGGTCTCAGAGATGCACAGGCACCCACAGCAGCTGGACCAGCCAGAAGACCACAACAGCTTGAAGACTCAGAGCTGCCCTAACATTTCCAGCTGGACCTGAAAGAAATCAAACCTCTGGGTCCATCAGTTGATCTGACACAGTCTAAATTCTGAGACTTCAGCTGAACACCCTCTTATCAGTTAACAGGACTCACTCCACAGGATTACACACAGGAGGCATTTTGCAACTCTTCTTGCACCCCATGCAATAAGAGCAGCCACTCTTGAGTCTCAGTCTCCATCTTAGGCAGAGCTGGAAGAGGTTAACTTCCCCCCCTGTTGCACAAGGCTTCACCCAGTTGTACACACATCATCTTCAGCGGTTAACCTGCTGCTGTCTGTCCCATCCCTCCCCCACTCTCTCTGCCTGCAGAAGGGTCTCACCATAACTGCTAATGTTGGTCCACATCAGCTACAGAGAACTCTACCTGGATGCTTGTACAGCAACCTTTCTACAGCATCACCCCCGAGGCTGAAGCAATATGACAGAGTAAGTTACAAATCACACAACTGCTAGAAGCAGAAGCATCTCAAATTACTTTACTGCTGAAGACTTCTTTTTATGTAACATTTCATCCTAAAATCATGCTCAAGAAGTTACATTGAGCAGCCTGATTCCCTTCTGGCAGTTTCTCGATGATTCTGGAGTGCCCCCAGTTGATTAAACCTCCCATAATCCAGGTATGGTATGCAGCTTAAACGTTTAGTTATTGCAGCAATCAAACAAGACAGGAGCTTTACTACTTCTTCAGTTGGTAGTAGCACTTGCACAACATAAAATTTTGCCCTAATTGCCAGAGAAGTAACTAATTCAAAAGAGCTGGAAGCACAAGCCTCCAAACCAAAGCTAAGTAGTCAACAGCACTGTTGGTTGATGACAACATGCTAAAAGCCAGCATTAGAAGTAGCGAGGCAGGATATTCAAAACAGTAGGTCCACTGGATGCCACAGGCAGACCACTTCATTTCTAGAAAAAAAAAAGAAATTCCACCACACACCCCCCTCTCTTAGGCTTACAGAGACAGAAATAAGATTATCTTCACAGTTTAAAACTTCTCATTAAAGTACTCGCAGGCGGTAAGACAAGGACCATTGGCTTAACTTTGCTGATGTGCTAAGTAGGGTCTTGGCTTCACACATTTACTTTCAAACTTGAAGGTCTGAAAAATGTTTATCATGGATACAACCATTAGATAAAGTCTTCAGAATTCACTGCAACACTAAAGGGGTGCTGCTGAGCACAGGAGGCTATCTCCTCCACCAATGACATTTTAAGACCCCAAGCAGGATCTCAAGTTGGTAATTAATTTCCAGCAAGGTGAGAACTTGCTCCATGGGGAGGGGGAACATCAGTTAAAGGAAAGTCAAAGTATAAGAAATCAAAGTGATAGAGCACCTTGGAAATCTCAGGACACGTAGTCAAAGATTCAGGTACTATTGTTTTGGGTCTGAGGGGAGGCAGGAGAACAGGATGGGAAGGCAAGGATACTGTGTTTCTGGAGGACTTCAAAGACAGACTGCTAGGGAAAAAATCCTGAGCAGCAACTGAAATTGCAAAATACACTCGTAATTGCATTCTTAGTAATACTGGGTCATGAAAAGCCAGAATCCATTTAAATACATCCCCATTACTTTATTTGGTTTTGCTAATGAAGGCCTCTTAGTGTGAGCTAGTAGAGGAAAACACTGTATGCTTTTTTAATAGAGTTGGTAGCACAAGCACAAATATATTATCAACAACTACTTTTTACACATGATTACAAAACACCTTTGTAAAAGGAGATAAACACAGAAATATTATTTGTGAACACACAATTTAGAAACTCCCTACCTCAGGCTGCACATATTACTGTAATCCCACTTATTTTTCTTACACAGAAAAAGTCTAATAACAGAAGAAGTTTAGCAGATCACTTTTCTACCCAAAGATGACAGATTTTTCACACAGATTTATCAGCGGTATCCTACCATTTCATGGTCTACTTACCACATATGAAGCAAAATATTCAGATTTGCTTGCACATTTATGGATTAATGTTTTCTTAAATGAGGAATGCTGAAGATGCTCTGTAATATGAGCTGGGCATGTTAGTTTTGTCAGAAAAACTCAAAACAGTAACTGCAGTGATTTTAAAATGTCTTTTCCTAGCAAATGTAACTAGTGATACAACATATTATATACAATATCACTACAGTTACAGAATACTCTGAACAGGACTGGAAAAATAATTTTCCTTTAAGTTGCGTAGAAGCTCAAGTTTACTTTCTGGCTTAGAAGACTTGAGGAAAGTGACACAGTTGATATTAATATGTGTGCACCTACAGCTAATCTGCTAAGAAATAATGCTTCTCATAGGGCCTCTGAATAAAGTTATTTGTAGAGTACTTTCAGTTACGAGTGTTACACCAATTTTTTTCTTCAACTGTAGCATTTTTATGTGTCAGTGCTAACATCTGGTTAATTATTAATGCACGCCGGTGCTAGCAGCTAGTACTTTACGCTATCTTTACTAGTGCCCTTCTGCATACATTCCTGCTGCCTGAACTCACTCCTATCTGGATTCACCAAAAACTACACTTTGCTTTCTGGTCTCAGCTGAGAAGCTGGTGCAGGTCTGGTTAAATGAGCACGACTGCCAGATGAAGCTGTTTGCAGAGCTGCACAGTGAACCAGACAGGGTAACTGATCCCGGGCAAAAACATTCCCTGGTTATTTTTAACTCCAATCGCTTGTGGAGTTTCAGAGAACTAGAGGGAGTAAATAGCTATAGTGGCAAACTGCTGTGGCAGCGTGGGGACCTTCTGAACATTTTTCCTTACTAGTACTACTAGCTTACCAAATTATACCTTCAATTACAACAAAGCCCTGTTTCTTCAGGCTTGCAGAGCAGAAATATTTCCCTAGCCTTGTGCCCGTCCACTGTCAGTCCCTTCTAAAACGCAAATAATCAACTTGCCCTCACTTTCAAGGCCCTTCAGTTCCTCTGTCTGCACCATCACACCACTCCTACTGCTCAGCACAGCCCTCGTGGTCACAAATGCAGCTCTCACTCGCCAGTTGCAGTTCTGGTGAGCTCCACACAAGCCTCTTACAGAAGCTTCTCCTTTTTAGTCCTTTGTGGGATTTTGTGTGAACACATCTGTATGTTACAAAAATTCACAATGAACTCCACCATTCAACAGGATATCCAAGTTCATGGCACTTCCCCACCTACATAGGGAAATGCACACACAGTCCTCCCCAGTAACCCTCACGCAGTCAGGTTTGAGGCTCTGTGTATGCTTGAGGACAGCTTAAGTGCAAGTTCTCCAGCCTCTCCCATTCCAGCAGCAGATCAGAATCCCTGACCTCGCCGTAATGACAGCCCTTGCACACAATGCTTGATGAGTCCCAAGATCAACCACTTCAAACGTGAATACGTGACCTTCTTTAACTTAAGCAAGAACAGCCCATGCACTTCAATCCAGCCAGTCCTCTTAAAAACAACCTAGTAAAAGCAAGCAATCCATAAAAAAGTAATTTGAACCTCATGGAAGTTCCACCTAGAAGCACCACGGCACATCGGGCACTTCACAGGCTGGGATGTGACCAGCTTAAGTATACATATGGTGTGTCATCAGAGGAGAAAAAGTAAGAAGAGCAAACAGATTAGGTAAACATCCCTTGTCTGCTATCTACTTAAAGTAATTAAGTTAGAAAGAGAGGAGAGAAATATTTTCTTTTGTATTACCTGTTCCCACTAAAAGCCCTACAGGCTACCCCAAACCAAAGCTGCAATCACACTTAAGCTGTGAGACAGAACATGAGAAATAGCAAAGAAGAGAAGATAAAACGATTTGAGGGAAAAAAAAAAAAAAGTTGTTCACAGTCACAGAGCATATCTTAGTAATGAAGGATACAGTTCAAGACAAACAGAAAGGGCCTCACTCACTGCTCAGATAGAAATAATTCATCTGGGATCTAACTCTAGAAATTTGTAGTGGCAGGCTACCATTGCTGTCTGACAGAATTTCAAAACCAAACTCCAGCAACTTTATAAGGCAAGCCACTTGCAGGCAAACATTGCCTAATGGTATTAATTGCAATTCAACTTTTCAATCTGGTTCCCATTCACTCCTACTCCTTACAGTAAGAGTTTGTCTTGGATGCTCAAAGTTATATCCAGAAATCTTTGGACGTGTTATACACAGAGCAAGAAGGAAAAGTTTAAGAAAGAAAAAAAAAAAGGTTCAATTACAGGCATGATTTCAGTTTTAATGTTGGTTTTACATATTTCTTGAACTAGAACACATTCACAGTAAGTGATGCATTTATCTGGTTGTTAGATTTTCCTTTAACAGTGCCTTATGACCATAACTGAAGACAAGATTACCAAACCCATGCAGTTAAAGCCACCTGAATTGCCTGAACCAACAGAGAAGTTCTCTGCTTGTGTCACACCAGTCTAGACCTGAAGAGTGACTCATTTGGGAGGGTCTGCGAAAAATCTAGCTTCCTACCAGCTAGCCAGGAGACTGCTGCGCTCCACTTCACGAAGCTGGTATTTATCTTGGGATATATCAAGGAGCTCAGTCACAACATTTTCAGTGCTGGGAATGCTTGCGGTGAGTGCGAACAGGTTGCACAAGGTATACAAATACGAGTCATTTGGGTCCTTCAAAACTCTCGGAATATAAGGGCTCTACTTATGAGAGCCACCCTCTACCACCACTAGTGCACACTGGAATTCAGAGCTCCAGCCAAAACCAGAAGCAGGAGCCTCTCCCTCTAGTACGGGAAGGAGGAACAGGGCTACAGGCCAGCGGCTGCCTATTCATCCCTCGGAGTGCAAAGGGCATGCCGGCCAGTAATCTGGGAAGCTGTGCCAGTACTCCTTGTGCAAGTGGCAGTAGAAGACAACCTGATAACCAAAAGGTACGTCAATATTTACTTGCTATATAAGCAACCGCTGCTAGGAGTTAACACACAGAAAGGTGCTTCCTGACTGCGATGCTCGTTAAGTTATCCCAAAGGAATGTCAGCTTTGGGAAAGAACTGTAAATTGCTCAAAACCAGAATGATGACTGTCTCAAAACTGCTACACTGCTACAAATTTATGCCAGCTTTTGAACCCAGCTCAGTTCTGTCCTGTATGTGACTTAGGACATGGCATCCCTGCTGGGTAGCTTAGGATGTATTATGCCACTGCTGGCTATACTGGAACACTCACAGGTAACTTAAAGTTTCCTTCTTGCCTGCAAGGCAAGCCTGAAGTCATCTACCACATTCCCAGGCTGTAGATCTACAACTAATCAGAGTGAGTCCAACCTTTTGCTTGTTGGTAGCAATGCTCCAGGAAGCAAGAAGCCGAGCGGTTCAAGTTTCACAAGAAAGGCAACAAGCAGCCCTTATTATTCCAGGTGACTGCATCACAAGTGCTTTGTTTTGATTAGGATTTTTATTTCCCACCTTTAACCTCAACAGATGTCAACAATCAGTTGTTCACTCTCCTGGACTGTATTTTGTCACCTTGAGTTACACTGCACTACTCAGGGCAAGAAGGCCCCACACTTTATCACAGTGTAAGTATACCAGTCCCAGCATAGCCCTGTGTGAATCTGCGGCCTGGAATTCATGGCATTCAATTCCTTTGGTTTCCTTACGCGCTTACTCCAAGAGCATTTTTTTTTTGATGGTCAGAGAGAGTTAGTCAGAATACCCAGAAACTCTGGAGGGATTTGCACATCCCGAGTCCAGCACACGGAAGTGGTACACTAAGACATCAGGGTCTGTCAAACATCCAGCACGCTGGCTCCAACACCAGCTGCATGTTCAGTTGTTGCTTTTCAATCTACTTCACTACTCTATTTTAGAGCTTGAAATTCATATTTAGAGCATAAAATTCAGAACAAGCTATTTTGTTGCCCAACAGCTATTTCAGAGATAAAAGACACTTTGAGATAACCCACCTTTAGCTTTATTTCTAGTTAAGGAGAACTAACAGTCTTGTCATAGTAAAGGCTTGGAAAAGGAAAGAAAAAAGGGGAAAAAAAGCCTGAACAACTGCTCACCATCCATCTGCAAGTCATATGTTTGCTTTCAGACAAGTGTCTGATATTAACATTTGAGAGTCAAAAATTTACATCTCATTTTACTCACTAGTTCATGGAACAGTAAGCTTAGCTCCAATCAGAGTTTGTTACCAACAGTTTAAGAGCAGTAGGAAAAATACTTTCTTTTACAAATTTGGCAGTAAGATCTGAGCTTGTAAATACAGCATGAAATGACTAAACAAAGAAACTCCAAAACACTGAACCTCTACGTACATTTTGTATCACATTAACTGTTTTAGCAGTTTCAAACATGTTCATGCATTACCACAGGTAACATTAAGCTGACTGACAAACTAAGCTGAACTCAGTAACACTTAATTACAGCCAGTCAATACTATCTCAAGGATCTAGGAACATTTATTAACTAATACATTCATGTAGGTCACTAGAGTCTACTCAGCATGCAAAACTATACATGTCCCTGTCACAAAACAAAAGCTATACTTTTATGAAGAGGAAAAAACATACAGGACAAATATTTTATCCATTCTGCTCAAAAACATCCACTATTTTGCAGAGCAGATCTGAAAGAATAAAACATTAGTACCTTTCTTGCTGAATACTGCTAAAACTAGCTATACATTGTTCAGTTCGGGAAAAAAAAAAAAGGCATGAAGTAAATGGCAACTGCAGGATAAAAAAAAAATTCAGAGGGTGATTAGGTAGTTGCTAGGCTCTACTCCCTTTGAGCAAGGAAACCTGAATATTACAAAGAGCTGAGTTACAGGGGAATGTGGGGTATTTTGTGACAGACCTCTGCATGACAGCTGGAGAAAAGCTATTGTGGCAACAGCTGTGTGCTCTGCACAGCTCATACTCCCAAATACCTCAGCCCGCTAAGAGGCCAGTTAACTGGCTGCAATGCATTTTAAAAGTTTTCTGCCTCTTGGGATGCGAGCATGATGGATTATTTGTGTATGTTTTCAATAAGAGAAGGAATGTTTGGTTCTACCACTTAAGACTTCTATAAAATGCTGTGGTGTAATGCTGAGCTATCATTCACTGCTGCTTTCCTAGAGTTTATGGCTTCAACATCCCATCAACTCTCCTCCCCAATTAAAACATCTTCACTTCCTGTCTTAACAGTGCACAGACTCAACAGCACTAAGTTCATCTATCATATCCTGATTTAAAGGAAATGATCTGATATTTCCAGGATGAAATCCTTGCCCACCAACAGCAATATCAAGCTGTGTTTATCTCCCCAGAGGAAGAACTTTGAGGAACACACTATAGTCATCTAACCATCGAAAGCTTTGATCTGCTAATTTTTACTCTAAAGTTCCTCCAAACTGTTAGGTGAACATCTGAGAAGTGAACTGTGGACCACAAGCAGTTGTATACATTGTATACAAGTGACCAGTTACACCTCTGTTACCGCTCCTCCTGCACTACTAATTAGCACAGTGATGCTGGACCCAGTAAGTGAAAGAGCTTCCATTGTAAGAGATGGGTTTGCTCACTCGGCCTCCTTACAAAAACGTTGTTGTTTCAGCTCAGATTGAGCACAACAATCATGGGGAACTGATACTCTCACACAGGACAGAGTGCACAGGAGCGCTTTACATGCTGATCCTGCCACAACCTCAGCCATTCCTACCCCAGTAGGAATGAATGCTCTCTGCTTCCCCACCAACACCTAAACAAGGCAGGAAAGGAGGAACTGTGCAGGATCCCAGAAAGCTGGCAAAAGAAAGAAAATTCACTAGTTTTTCTTCTTACATCCTGTGTTCCTCATGTTCTCGATTGTTTTATCTGAAATCAAGGAAGACTTTTCAAATACAAATTCCTTGTCATCTTTCAAAGATAAAACGTAAATCACAGCACATGCTTCCCCATGATATCCTGTCCCCACAATAGTCTTATTTACGAGAAAATAATCAGTAGCAATGAATTAAAAGCAAGAAAAACTGTACTTGAGTACTGATTTGCTGAAAATTAAAGAAAGAATTATAGGAGAGCAAAGCCAAGCTCAGAAATATTTGCAATTATCAGCAAGGAAAAAACACTTTCCTTTTTAAGCTTCAAAACTGAGTTGGTGACAGCCATATTTTAAACACAAGGAATAAAAAAGTAAAAGAGAATTTAAATCTTTCACTGACATCACAACCTGTCATGTGGCAAGAGCTAGTACTGATCCACGTTTTAGTGAAGGCCACTACACGTTTGTCACTTAATCCTAAGAAATTCCAAAAATGAAGCACGTGACTCACTTGTAATCAATTTTAAAACAACTTGGAGCAGTTTCTGTGCAGCCTTAAAAGACAAACAACATATTTGGCAATACGCTTGCCATACAGAAACTACCCAAGTGCCTGCACGGCTTTGCACACTCTTGATAACATCACAGCTTTAAGAGCTCAGGAAGACACTGTGGGATATAAATAATACAGCGAGCCTCATCTCTCATTGTCCATAATCACACGGCAAGCATGGAAACAACACAAAACTCTTCTCTAAGGTACCCGAGGTACTGCTCGGGAGGTCTTGATTCCTCAGCTATTTCTCTTTGAGTCTGTTTTGTTGGGGTTTTTTTTGGTTTTGTTTTTTTTTTCTTTTTTTTTTTTTTTTTAAGGTTGAATTTTCTGCTAAACTTCACTTTGCGGTGGCAAGATTTTATCTCAAGATAAAGCTGCCGAGAGGGCAGGAGATGATAGATAACTTAATGCAAACTGACAATATGTTGTTTTGAAAAACTCACCCTCAACGTGTCAGCTTAACACTACAGTGGTGTTCCCTCAACACTATTTCAAAGTGAACTATTTGTTTTCCTGCTATTAATTTGAAGAGATACGTGACAGAGCAGACACAGGTTTCTCTTTTGCATATATTTGCTGGAAGACAAGTGTCAGTCGCAGCACTTGACCCAAAACTTCTATTTACATTTTATATAAGCTCAAATTTTTAGTTTAAAGAATTAATTTCTACCAGTGCTCAACAACTGAAGCTATCCAGTACCCAGCAGAACCTTACTGCTCTTAAAATAAGTGTATGTGCCAAGGCATCAAGTGTGAACTTCACTTTTTTTCCCTCCTTGTGCCTTTAATAGAAATTACAGTATTTTGGTTATGAAGTTAAAGCTATCCAAAAGCCTTTCATGCTGCCAAGGAATCCAGAAGTCCATTCAGCAACATTTCCCAAGACAGCAGCATCTCAGAACTGAAGCCACGTCCAGCTGCACACATTACTGTTACAGCCAGCTTAGATGTTCACAGCAAGACACAGGCAATGCCAGCTAAAGCAGCAGTATCTTGTTTGAGTGAATGGCACCGTAAACCAGGTTCAGACAACCACGGCATTTAATTATCTCCATACGCAAGCAGTGAGGAATTCAATCCACACACTAAGAGGACTGCCGTTATTCCAGCCTCAGCACCTTCAAACAGACCAACAACTCAGTATTTTACCAGTATCTGACCAGCCATGTACGCATCTGACAAAAGACACCTGTGCAACACATTTCAATCTCAAATACACCATTCAAACCAACTTCCAAAGAGCTAATTCTCCCAAAGTGCCTGTCCTGTACAATACTGGATCTTATAAACATTCAATTATCCAGTACTTACCCAAAATTTCAAAGTGCTGTTTTCTATGTAGTTACTTAATCTATGCTGCAGAGTTTAAATTCTCAACAAAGTAATACAACTAATGAACACATGGATATATATGTTAGCAAAAAAAATCTGAAATAAAGAAATAGTCCGTTTGCCATCAGATCACCTGTTTTAACAAAATACTATCTGAAAACACCATTGCCCCAAGCATTAAAAGACAAGTCTGCCCTGCTGTCAAGCAGCCTATCTTAAGGGCTGATAGAGCATTATGGCCTCTCCTCTGTGAAATAAAAGAAAACAAACAAAAAGCCGTGCTCTCCAGATTTGCTGATCTGCCGTCAGCTACACCAGCAAGCAGAACGCAAGTGATTGTCTCCTCCTCCCACCATAAACAGGCAGAGGTAGAAACGCGAAGAGCAACAGGGCAGAGGATGAAAATAAATAAAGGAGCTACGGCTGAATTAGTGGTGAAACAGTAAAAAGGGCTCTTCCTCGTGACACTGACACGCATGTTTTGAGGAACCTATTCTGTCATGCTTTTTACTGAAAACCAATAAAAGTTCAATTGTCTAGAAGTTGCAGGATCAACAGCAGGAGCTCAGAGAGGCGGTGGAAGGTGGCTGCTCACAGCTAGCACGGCGTGCCCACCGCAAACCCCCCTCCTCTCTCGGGGGGAGCCGCAGGAGCTTCCTGGCCCCTCGCCGGGCCGGCACAAGATGCTCAGCCCGGGGCAGCTATTTCGGAGCCGGACGCCGAGTGTCACCGCTCCCCGGCCGCGCCTGCCGACCGCGCCTGCCGCTTCCCGGGCGGAGCGCGGGGCCAGACCCCGCCCGCGACACCGGAGCCGGCGGTCCCAGCGCCGCGGCGGCCCCGGCGCTCAGCGAGCCCGGCCCGGCCAACCCCACCCCGGCGGCGGCGCCCGGCGGGCCGGGGGCGGCGTCCGCCCCTTCCCGCCCTCCAGAACCTTCCCGGGGGCTCGCACCACCCCGGCCACCGCCGCCGCCCCGCGCCCCTCAAGGTCACGCCGCCGCCGCCTCCCCACCCCTGGCTTCCCGCTGCCCCGCCGACAGCATCCCGCGGCGCCGCCGGGAGCTGCCGCCCCGCCGCGCCGGCTCCGGCTCCAGCCCCGGCTCCGGCCCCCCCGCGCTGCGCGCCGGGCAGCGCCCAGGCCCCGCCGGGCGGAGCGGTTCCCCCCCCGGCGCCGCGGCCCCTCACCTGGATGAACTGGATGGTGAGCGCAGACTTGCCCACGCCGCCGCCGCCCACCACCACCAGCCGGTACTTCTCCTGCCCCGGGCCGTCCCTGCAGCCCGCGGCCATGGGGGAGCCGAGCGCAGCCGATCGCGGCAGCGCCGCCGCCGCCGCCGCGGGGTCCGGCGCCTGCCTCTCTCCCCGCCGCTCTCCCTCTCCCTCTCCTCCTCCTCGGGCTGAGCAGCCGCAGGCCCCGCCGCGCCGAGCAGCGGCAGCGGCAGCTGCAGGAGGAGCAGGAGCAGCGGCCGCCCCGCCGAGTGGAGCAGCGGCAGCGCCGAGCGGAGAGGAGCGCAGCACAGGGCACAACACCGCCCGCCCCCGCAGCCACGGCGCCGCGCCACTAATGGCCGCCGGGGGCGGGGCTCATCGCCATGCTAATGAGGACCGGGGTATGCATGAGGGGGCGGGGCCAGCCGGCGCCGCGGAGCGAACGACCGGGGGCGGGGCCGGGCGTGTCGCTATGCTAATGAGCTATTGCATATGCATAAGGGAGGCCCCGCCCCCGCGCCGGCCTCGCGCGGGATGTGCCGCCACGCGTGTCCCCCTGCCCCGCTCTGCCCCCCCCCCCCCACGGGCACGGCGCTGCCCGGGCCATCAGCCCTGTCCTCATGGGATCTGCTGGGCCGCCGGTCTGAGTGCCTCATCAGCATTAATGAGCCGCTCTGGGTACCCATGGGGCGGGGAGGGAGGTCTTAGTGACCCTGCGTGCAGGTGCAGAGCCAAGGCAAAAGGAGGGGTTTAAAACCAAAACGTCGCTAATGTCGCTTCCCACCAAGAAGGGGGAAAAAAAAAAAATCATAGAGACTATATTCCTTCACCGCTCTTCATCAGGTTTTCTTGTGACCGTGCACATGAATGGGTTTCCCACTCATTTAGGCCGTTCAGATCAAGGCCACCCTCTCCTCCAAGTGTCACCCACCTCTGGGTGTCACAGCCCCATATTCATGCCTTTTACTACCTGGTCAGAGCACTCTGTTTACAGTGTGTGACAAATTCACCCTGGTCCTCTGCATGTCCACCACCTCAGCTGGGGGCAAGCTGATGCTTCCAGTGGTCACCTCCCTCTTTGGGTGATAACTTACTGCCCAGTGTGTTTCTGGACATCCAAAACACTCAGCAGGTGGCCATAGTACAAAGAAGCAGAACCTCTGCTGTTAGACCTATTTTGAGGTAATTCCTGCTTCCCTTCCTCTCCCCTTTTTATACAGGTACATCACCGTGAAATCATGTATCCATAGTTTTACATCCTTGTATACACACACACACACACATACATCTTTCTGCCACCAAAGAATGACAGATAGCTGTTTTCATGTTCCCAAATGGCATAACCACATCAACAACTTCATAAGGCAGACACACTCCTCCTACCTAGAAATGAAAATAAAAAAAAAAAGACCAAAACACAGGTAGTGGCCATGCATGAAGTCTTTGCTGAAGGGACTTGCCCTATGCAACACTAGAGCTGTGTCAGGAGGGAGGGACAGCAACCCAGGCAGTCTCATGCTTATTCACCCAAAAACCCCAGACTTTCTGCATTTGACACACATTTTGGCTCTGCATGGAGGGGAGGGTCCCACAGGCAGGATCCTCCTTCCCACCACAGACCCAGTTGGAGAGCACTGACTGCTTGGCACAGTGACTAACAGAGATCCACAGAGAAGTAGCAGGTTGTGGAGCTAATTAAGACCTAGCATCACACCATATGTACACATGGGGGCAAGTCAGTGATGTACCCATAATCTTAATTCCACCGTTTCCCAATTTGTCATGCTGAGCTTTGCAATTCTTTCATCAGATTTCTCTGCTTAAAAACCAAAAGCCTTAAAACCAAGAAAAACATAAGGAATAACATCCTTCAGCACCCGTTCTGTCTCACCGGAGGGGAAGGGTGTTCGAGGCATAGGAAACAAATCGATACTTTGTGAGTTAATAGTGTAACTGTATGAGAAGAAGGTCCTTTGTCCCCGGAATTCACAACAGTATTTTGGAAGAGGAATGCCAGCACTCAGTCTCCACTGGCTTTGTATTCTCCTGTAGTGATAAGCTGTTTTTTCACATCCGTTTCCTTATTGCCCTGGCCGATCAGAAATAAGGAACAACTCACACGGGAGAGAATACATAGCCTAATATTTTCCAGTTCGGAAAAAAAGATAAGTGAGAGGGAGATAAAAGAGAGGTCTGTAAATTCCTAAGCAGCACAGGGAAATTGAACAGAGAAAGTCTCAAAATAGGAGAACTCAGGGACACCCAGTGATACTATGAAGAAACGAGTTTAAACAAACAAAAAAAAAAGATACTGTTTTCCACAGACACAAACACTGGAATTGTGGAAGTCGCTGCCACAAGGGGCTGTGGAAAACGAAACTGCATCTAAGTAACAAAAGGTTAGATAAAGTCACAGAGCATAAAACAGCCACTAAGCACAGCGATCAGGGACACAGATTTGGCTCGGAAAGTTTCTAAAGCACGGGCAGCCCGAAGGCAGGTTGGCTAAACAAAGAAACGAGTTTCTTCCCACGTGCCCTTGTTCTGGTGTTCTCTCGCCTGCAAATCAATTACCGGTCGCTGTCAGGATCAGGGACCCGTGTGAGTATTAAGCCATCAAGATATTCTTGTAATTATTCATTATGTTCTCTAGCTTAAGAAAAATCAAAAGTACAGGCTATGATAAAGTGAAGCTGCTGCTAGTTTATCAAGTGTTGGGTGTTTTTAATAAAAATACAGCTACAATCTCATTGTTGGCTATTAGTACAGTAACCAGTAAACTCCACATGAAAAGCAGATTTTAAGTGAATTTTAAGAACACACTAATCTCTATGCAGCCTATTGGAAAAGGATATCTGATTCCTTCGTTTAAAGTTACATAAAAACCCAAACATTCTTATTTTCCCTAATATTTTTTTTTTAGGTTTCAGTTTCATTATACATAATTTTAAATAACTATTCTCATTGATGTAGCTACCCAATCTTGTGAATTCTGCAAGAAAATCTTCTTGTTCTTTAAACAACACTGACAGATACGTCAAAGGATTAAAACAATTAACACAATCATCCATTATGTTCAAAAGATTCTATTGAAAAAAAAACATTACTGTTACATTCCTTACATTGGTAAATTTTTTAATCCGGTTTCATAAACAGAGTGGCAAAGCACAAGGTAGTGATCACAGAAAAAAACAGATGGATGGCAATTAATGAACAGTGGTGTTTTTTGTAGTTTTATAAGTACATCCAAAGATCCCAGTAAGAATTGTTTTATTTTTGTTGTATAAACACAGGTAGAGGGAGAAAGCCTCAAGTATAGAGATATGATAGTCTAAAACATCTATGCATAACAGTAATTTTATACATGGAGGTGGTTGGCTTGTACTCCCTGTGCTGTCAGTGGACAGAAGGTGGGCCCTGCAGAGGAGGGTACCAGGACACCAGAGGATGTACCAGAGGGCCTTGGGCCCTGCAGAGGAGGGTACCAGAGCAGATCCAGCCATGGAATGTGGCAGTCTCAACTCCCTGCACTCTGAGCCCTGGTACAGAGTCAGCATCTTGTCTTCCCTCCCTTGCTATGAATCCTGGTTTCAGGAGACAAGGATTATTCATGTGAGCAAAGACATGGGCATGAGGATCCCACACCTTCCAGGATTCATTTCAAGATCAGCTAACCTGGAAAAGACTGAGTGGTGAGGCACTTCACCTAGCAGATAAAGACAAGAAACTTGTGACTGATAGGAGGCTGCAGGGGAAGATGTTTCAAAGGTGGGGGTTGTATGGTCCTTGCAGCCA
The DNA here is from genome assembly GCF_003031625.1 of Empidonax traillii. Taxonomy (NCBI): domain Eukaryota; kingdom Metazoa; phylum Chordata; class Aves; order Passeriformes; family Tyrannidae; genus Empidonax; species Empidonax traillii. The sequence continues at coordinate 1,017,326 of NW_020955467.1, read as the reverse complement.
GGAAGATAATTTTTGCAGCACCAATTTTCATATCCTTATAGGGGTAGAAAATGCAGGGTTTCATAACAGAGAGGAAGAACTTGAAATACCAAGACCTGAGATGATGAAGCCATAACCAAGGTTTTGATGAAGCAGCTGGGAAAGAAAACAGAGCCTTTAGAACCGTTACATAGAAAGAAGCTGCGTCATTTCAGGTCTAGCCTGAATATGCATATTTAAAAAGAGACAAAATCAAGAATGACATCCAGATGGCAAGCTTAAAAGAAAGAGCACCATAGTGCTTTATATAATGACAGGGGGGAAAAAAAGACTTCAGGAAGTGCTTGGGGGAAAGATCCAGAACTTTATTTTACATTGGCAGCCTGGCAAAGATGTGGGTTTGGAAGGTTAGAAGACGTGTATGCAGTGAGTGTCATATTGAAAGCTAAAAAGCGCTCTGTGAGAACATAAAAGCTTAATGAAAAGAAAACTTGTTCCCAGGCTTATCACAGGAAAAAAGTTATAAAAATCTTCAGGACGTGAGTCAGCATGGTAGGAACTTTAATCCTGAGTTTTTCCACTAATTTAGGATTATATGTGTACCTATCATTGGCACCTGTTTATTGACCTTGCTCAAATAGGCCTTAAACATCACCCCTCTTACCTCCCATGTGGAGAGTTTCACCTAAAGGAGACCCATGTGCTGCATTCCCACCAAGAACTCCACTGCTGACCACAAAAATATGTGAGGAAAGTGGTTTTCTCAAAGCCATGAGACAAGAAGCCTAGGAGAAAAGTGATAAACAATTTGGTTTTCCTTGGAATAGGAATGTAAGACTTAATTCAGAAGAAAACAGGCAGTAATTTTTCCTGTCTATTAAAAAAATCTGAATTCTTTGATGAGCAATGAGCATCCAGAAACTAGGAGAAAAGCTGTTTCTCCTCAGACACACTTATTAGTTTCTATCTGAGTAAAAAGTAAAACTATTTTCAGCCAAGTAGCTACAGCTTTTTATAAATCTTCGTCTATTTTTGCATCTACCTATTCCAGTAAAGTAGTCTGTAGTAAACACTTCAAAATGTGTCATTTTCTCTGAGGCTTGAAACTGATCTACAAAGGAAAATTAGTGATTTTTTTTTTTTTTTTTTTGCTGTAATTTGTAATATGGGCTTGTCAGGTTTGTGGTTTTTTTTTTTTTTTTTTTTTTTTTTTTTTTTTTTTTTTTTTTTTTTTTTTTTTTTTTTTTTTTTTTTTTTTTTTTTTTTTTTTTTTTTTTTTTTTTTTTTTTTTTTTTTTTTTTTAATTATTGTGATTACTTTAGCAATTCAGATGTGTTTATACCCGGTAGTAATTACAGAACAATAAAATCCCTAGAGAAAAGAGTAAAATAAACTGTGTAGGAATAGAATTTTTAGACAAGATTGTTTAAGTTCATGATGCTAAATACTTTCCCTAACATTTACATAATTACACTGAGCAATTAACATACGGGTCAATTTATAGGGGGTTTTTTAGAGGATGCACCAGCATCATTTCTTTAGTGAGCAGCTCAGGTTTTGCACACCCAGGCATTCAGGCTATTCTCTACCAAACTGAGCAATCCTATCTTGATTGATTTGATATATATGATTTCACGTCATGCTATGCATTTATGTATTTTTACACATGTATTTATGTGGCTATTTATTTCATTATATTGCTAGGATAAAAAAGAGGCAAGAAAGAAACTAGTACCGTCTAGACCATAAAAACATGAAATCCAGCCCAATTACTACTTGAAAGAAGACCCTTATCAGAAAGTGTATCTTTCCCGGTCTCTTCCAAGCTGAAGTCAGAGACTAGGGGTATAAACACTGGCCACGATATAGCACAGAAGCAAGCTCAGGGCAGATGGCACTCCATCCAGAGCAGAGTGGCCGTGGCCGTGTTGCACCGGGGAGCGCGGTGCCTTCAATCCCTTACACTGCAAATCTCTTTACATGTTTAGTCACCACTGACTCACCCTCCTCACAGTATGGGACCACATGGGAGCTTTCCCCAGAGCCTGGTGAGCTCCACATGTGCCCTTGTTCGCTGCTTGTGCTCCCTGCAGAGAGCTGCCCAAGACCACCATAGGGATCTCCATAGCATCTTCTGAGAGCTGTCTCTGGGCCAGAGGGAGAGGACAAGGCCAGACCTGGCTGGCTAGGGGTCTCCCAACATCCCAGGGGAGAGAGACTGTGCTGTGGTGCCTGTGCCTTGATGGATAACTGCATCCACCACTTCCCAATGCAAGGGCAGGTTGAGCACTGTCTCTCAGGAGAAGGCAGCTGCCACGTGGCACCACAACATGCCCCCAGTGAGAGTGCAGAGCCCTGCAGCTCCTGACTTGCTGCAGTGAAACCGTGGGTGGCAAGTTCAGAGTTGAGTGCTGAGGTAACACCTGCAGCTCTCTGTCCCCGTGCTCGTCTCAGTGTGCGTCCCCAAAGGCAGCACGTGCCACCTGCATGACGGCAGTTTGGGGGATTCACAACCTGCCAGGCTCACACTCACACCCCAGAGAGCTGCCCCTCTCTCCTGTCACAATGAAGGAGGGTCCTCTCCAGCCTGATGGTGCTCAGCAGCCAAGTTTGCCGCACCCGCCACCTCCACAATGTGGGGGGCTTCAGAGGGGAATGACCTGGCCATGCTGGAAAAGGCAATCCCACAAACCAGAGCTGGATTTCCTTGGCCAGAAAATGAACTACTTTAACCAATGCACACAGCCACTCCATGTACCACAGTATGACTGGAGCTTCTGTGCCCACAAGACTCAGAAACTGGGTTTTTTCCCTTCACTGTCAGAAGGTTAAACACTGCTGGTTTCCATTCCCCTCATAAAGGATATAGGAAACTTCTTACTACCCCCTAACACTCATAAGCCTGTTTGCTTTCTTACATTTATGATGATACCACAGAGCTACAAGAGGCAGCACAATAAAAAGGTGGTTCTTGTGTAGCAAACACCTGGATGTCCAAACCAGCCTCTGAATCTCAGCCTTGGGAACAGCCAGATTTTCACACAGCTTTCCGTGATCCTGCTACCCTGAAACGGAGAGAGGCAGTTAGTTTTCATCACCTGCCCCAAGAAACCTCTGCTACTCACCTCGTAAAAACCTGAGGGTTTGTGGGCACATCTTCGTAGGCTTCTCTTGCTTTTTTGGAGTTGGTAAGATAGTAGAGCCAAGAGATCGTGTTTCCACTTCTCACCAAAGTTCCCACACCAGTACTGTTCTAGATCCTCTTAAGTGACAGTTAAGCTTGATTAGAGAAAGAAAGAGCGAGAAATTACTTAGGTAGGTTGTACTAAATCATCTGAACCTGACAACATTTGTTGTAAAGTACAGGGTTAGCAATCTTAGAGACACTGGTGATTATTTTCAGCACTTTATAGAAAACAGGTGAGGAGTCTAGGAGACTGAAGAGGATAAATAGGTTAAAAAGGGAGACAAGGAAGAGTAGAAAATTATGTATCAGTCATTCTATTCTAATTTTCTGGGGAAAAAAGTATTTAAACAAATAATTAAACCATTTGTAAATACCTGGAAGAAAACAAGGAGGCAACTGACAACCAATATGTTCTCCTCCAAGAACAAATTGTGTCAAATCAAAATATTTTTCTTCTATGATCCATTAACAGGCACTTGAGTGGGAGGAAGCAGTATGCATCCTATATCTTGATTTTAGTAAAGCTTCTGATGCTGTCTTTCATGACTGTGTTTGCTCAGCCTGGAAAAGAGGATTCGGAGTGACCTAATTGCATACAAGGGAGCCTACAAGAAAGCTGGAGAGGGACTTTTTACAAGAGCACGTAATGACAGGACAAGGGGTGATGGCTTCAAACTGAAAGAGGGTAGGTTTAGATTAGATATTTGGAAAAAAATTCTTTACTGGGAGGGTGGTGAGGCATCGAAACAGGTGAAGATGTGGATGCTCCATACCTGGTGTGAGTTTAAGGCTGGGTTGGTTGGAGTTCTGAGCAAACTGATACTAGTGGAAGGTACACACACCTGCTCATGACAGGGGGCTGAAAGTAGATGATCCTTAAGATTCCTTCCAACCCAGGCTATTCTATGATTCCATGTTTCTCTGTGCTTATAATTAGGCTGGTCCCCTGTATCATGTTAGATGGCAGCGCTAAAGCTGGAGCAGGGCAGTGGCATAACTGGGCTTGGTGATTTTCAGTGGTTCATTGACAAAACTGAGGATAGCATCACACAGCTATCCAGAAGATCTGACGTGATCTAGTATTATTAAATATTTAGTAATAACCTAGATTATCAAACAAGAAAGCACATGTCCTACATTTTCAGAAGCTGCTTGCTAGGGGAGAAAGCAAGACTTGTGAATAACCACAAGAATTAAAGAAAAGTTCTAAAAAGAGAGAATGCAATTCAGAAAAAATACAAATATTATTCTGTATGTAGACAAGAACTTGTTAGTTATTTGATTGCAGTTAATAGAAAAAAAATGGAAAAAAAATTATTTTCCCTTTCCCTGGTGCTTTCCCTTGCTTCCTGGAATTGTGCAATACCTGAGCTTGAACTCTCTCCTTTTACATATATACTTTCAGAAATATCCTCACTTGCATTTTATTTCTCTTGCTATCTTACAGTGTAATTTCCACGATAAAGGCTTGTATTACCATTTTAGTGCAACTCTTCAGTATGATGACCTACATTTCATTTTCTGCATATTTCCTTCTTATGCTGAGATCAAAGGAGAGCTAATGATTGAGGCACGCTGGTCTTACTGAAATTCCTGCCCTCCTTTCGCACTGAGGGTGAGCTTGTGCTTCATAGCATTTATTTAGCAAACTGCCTACTCTGCTATTTCCTATAAACTCACTTTCTGTAAGGCCACTCATTTCCAGCCTCATTTCTACTTCTTTTTACCCTTCATGACCCACTCCCATGGATTAATGTTCTGATGCGATTTTTCTAGAATTCATTGTCCCAGAATTTCTGTACCTCAGCTGGATGCAGAGAGATGCCTGGTTAATTCTGAGAACTCTAAATCCACACAGGAGCAAAATGCAGTACGAATCATTTACTGAAATGCATGACCTTGAAATAGCAGAGTTCCATAGCACAGATGGAGTTTACCAGATGTCTGAGACTATGAAATTATGAGATTTAAAAGAGTCAGTACTTAGGAATGGCTTTTAAAAACTGAGATTACTGTAAAGGATAGAGATAAGGGAAGTATATTTAAACAACCACATTTATACATGAATCCATGACTTTGGTGCCCAGACTAGTTTGCCCACCCTGCCTCTACAGTGTGTGCTTACCTGTCCAATGCAGGCTCATTCTGAGGACAGTGGATTTTCTCCTCATTGATATGAAATGTAGGGTTCTTCCTTGAACCATCAGAATTGGTCTGGTGGTGATAAACTCTCTGCTGTTGGTTGTCCAGTGTTTGGCTCTTTAAGATGTTTGGCTCTGATCTCCTGGTGGTGACTGAAACGACTGAAAATCCACAAAATGTGGAATCACAGTTTGGACAGAAGAGCTGTTCTTCAAAACAGTCACATCATCTTTTAAATTTCTGGTGCTAAAAATAGGGCAGTAAGTAAGGATTCTTCACCTAGTAATATCTTAGAACAGTACTACGGTTAGCAATGGGTTTTGTCCTGTCTGCAGAGTTTCATGGATACATAAACATTATCCTTTCTCAGTCTAAAAGCTGCCTGGGGACATGAATTTCTTTTAAGAAGACACTTTTCCTGTCCCCATTCTCTTTTTCATGCATTCTATCACTGAAGTGCCACATCTCTTTGTACCTCCAAGATGCCCCAAGCTTCCCTTACTATTTGGGTCAGTTCAGGTACTGACCATAGTTGGCTATGGAACATAACAGGGCATCTCCACTGCTAGGGAATAAAGGACAGGTTAGCCTGTCTGTGTTTTCAAATGTCACAGTTTGCTGAAATCACTGCTATTGCTTAGGGAAACTGTTTTCTCAGCTTACAACAATTTGCCTCAGCACTGTCATTTCATCACAAAGGTTAGCTGTGGGTGAACAGTAGAAGGTTCAGCAGTTTATTTTCTTTGGATATGAGAACTGAGATCCTGATGTAAAAAACATGTAAAATGTATCTTTTTTTCTCCTGTCTACCATTCTTGCAATTTTTTCTTCCCATTCCCAGTTGGCAAACTCCCTCTTTACTGATTTCCTCTGATGGAGTTTTTCTAAGATTCCTCCACCAAGTCCTGCAGTGTAGCAGTCTCGTCTCACCCCCTGTACATCTCAACACATGATGAACAACGAAATCCACCCCCTTTCTGTGCTATTCCCACCATCAACAGGCCAAGGAGCCCCTTCTCAGGATAGGAGGCATTGTGAGGTACTGCTAATGACAGCTTAAAGACCTGCAAGAGTGTTTCTCCAAAACTCAACAGATGTACCATGCACAAATATAATTGCTGTCTTCTGACTTGCCCAAATTTAGGTATAGGGAAATAGGAGTGGAAGAAGAATTGCTGGAGGAGAGAAAATAGCCTGTTTCAGAGGGTCAGCAACTCCTCTTCCCCTCATTTTCTTCCTATCCCAATCTACACACCTCAAGGAAACCATATACATATACCATACAAATATAGCAAAATGCCCTATATTCAGAATATCTTCTATCTGCTTCAGAGGCACTTGAGGCTTTGGTTCAAAGGTGATGGTAGCAGACTTTACCAGATCCATCACATTTTGACCTGTGAGGCCTACTGCCAAGCAGAAGTAAAGCACTCGTTCAAATATTTGAAATTAGGTTGTATTGAGATGTAAGCCAAGGAATTAACATTTCATTTTCATATTTGTACAAGTTGGTTTTTACCACCAATTTAAAGAGCCAACATCAGTGGATCACATCAGTGGGTTCTGCACCAACACGTTGTAAGACCCAGTCTCTGTCACATGGAAATTACCATCTAAACAGACAGAAGAAATATTACTATCCCATTTGCAGACAGGGCACTCAAGCACAAACACGCTACGGAATACGCCTGAGGATACCCAGAAAGACGGCATCAGTCAAGCGAGCCATATTGGGGTATAAACAACACAAGCCCTTCACTTATTGCTTCTCCAGACACTCTGTATCTTCCTTTAAATCAGCCTATTAATTCACCACCAGGAACACCACAGGTGAGGAAGGTGTTGAAATGTATTTTCTTTCTGTTGTCTTTTTCGTATGTATATGAGAACAAAGGACTGAAGTCAATATGAATCAATTACATCAATATACCTGTTGTAGGAATTAATTACCTTTAAATATATATTTTTAAACAAATTATATTATGCTTGTTTATGCTCTTATGTCACTGAAAATCAGAACCTATCTGAAATATGAAAATGTATCTAAGGACTGAAGAATGGGGAAATTCAGGTAAAAGCAAACAGGCCAGCTTGATAACAAGTGCATGGTAAACAGACATTTCACTGAGAAGGAGACTTTTCAGATATTTCCATGACATGTTGTTGCCACTTGAAATGTGGTGCCTTCTGGTGCTGTCTCAGAATATCTGGCAGAACATGTTGTATGTAATCAGACACTATTTATTCAATGTACAATTTTTTTAAATCCTGTCTTCTCTGATAAGCATCGTGTAAGACAAATGTTCTACTTGCCAAATAATTTCCTTTAGAAAAATTGAACAAGCACATCTTTAGGATTTTCTGTTGCTAGCAACTCTGACTCCCGTCTTTAAAAGTCCTTAATGCCATAAAACAAAATCTTTAAGATGCTTTGGCACACCGTCAAATCTTCTATTAAAGGAAAAGATATTTAAAAGATATTTAAAAATAGTAGTACTTACACAAAATAATAACTATAATAATCATTAAATTTACCATTAAATCTAACTTTATCTTTCTATTACATAGAATAAACAGTCACATTGAGGGGCTTATATTGTGAGCCCACTGAAATGAAATTCACCACTCATTGAACTCAATCCTGTGCTTAAAACAGCACTTGCCTCTACTACTTCATAGTAAATGAATGCTAATGAGTAATATTCCAGCTAACTTTTAGCCAACTAAATAATTTCTTGGTTCCCCGTGTAGAACTTGTGCATGGACATTTTCCAAAAGCACTGTCAAGGCTAAGGCCTGATTTTAACCAGAGACATTTTAAAAAGCACAGGACAAAAAGGAAAGTGGCGAAAACGAAAATCATCAGAGACAATGTTAAATAACACCTCCAGTCTTGACAAGAGTGTTGGCAAGATATCCGACCCCGAGGTTAGCACATCTTCCCTGGCTACGGCAGAGCTTGCGCAGGAAACCAGCCACTTTTTCTCACATTATCACATCGATGGGAGCCGTGCAGGGAAGCACAAAAGTGACCTGCAGTTTTCCTGGCTCTGGCATCAGGTCTAGTGTGTTAGATTTGCACTTCTTCAAAACAGCTTATAAGATGCAAGAAAATATTTGTCCACTTGGCTACCTGGAAATGAAGACATTTAAGTTCTCACCTGAGCACTGCCTGCTAACAAGGAATGCAGTGAAACAGGAGTGGATCAGGAGATTAAATCCAGCTGTGCTGAGATCCCTACAGCTGCAACATGCACTGCTGTACCATTTTGGATAACATGCATTTTGTTCCCCTGGACCAAAATGGTTTGAACCTATGCCTTGTTGCAAGTTGTTTTTCCACCTGCCACATCGCACCCCAGCCATCCTCTCCAGCACAGGACTTTTGCACAAGCTTTTTGCTTCTGAACATGTTCCTGCTTGACTCATTCTTTGTCCTATTCCAGGGGACACTGCGGACCTGCTGCCCAGGCCTCCTCCCAGGGCTGAGCTGGGCCACAGGCAGAGGCACAATAGGAAGCCTCACATGGAGGACACGGCAGCTCCTCGGGACACCCGGAGTGAACTGGTTCTAAACAGCCTTTGCCTGGGGAAGAAGATAAAGGCATTGAGTTTCTCAAAGTCTTTGTGGGCTTTGTCAGCTGAAGGCTCTGGGCCACGGAGATGAGCTCGAACCAGTGGGTGACCCAGCACTGACATGCAGAGTGTCAAAATTAAACACGCTGGCACTAGGGCTGCACTGCACGGTGGCTGCCTCTTGGAGCCTTGTGACCTCTGAATCCCACCAGCCAGCAGCCAAACAGGCTGCGGTGGACAAATCCAACACAGGCAAAGTCACGGTTAAAGATCCTGCAGACACACTCCAAACTTTTGGAGTTTGTACCGAAGGAGTCAGAGGTATCACTGAAGCATCCAAGACACTGCTTTCCAGTCGTTCCCTATCTGTCAATCTGATTCTGCCTTCCAGGGCCTATCCCAGAGCAGCTCCAACTACATAACTTGCAAGGACTGCCACTCAGTGGTCAGTGGGCCTCAGCAGACCCAGCAGCACACTTTTACAGACATCCTGGCAGGCTGTAACAGGAGGCCTCATGCTATTTGTGTTTGCCCTTCCTCCAGCATCAGGTTTAAAGGGGATGCTGAAACCTTCTTTCCAAGCAGGATCACTCACAGCATGATGAAGAGACTCTCTGCTGTTGAGTGGGGAAGCCATACCCACACAACAGCAGGTAACAGGGCTAGTTTAACCACATGCTATGAAGTGCTATGAGTAAATGGAATGTGCTTTTTTTCGTTGACTACAATATGGCAGGTCCTGATTGACAGACTAGACACAAATGTGCAAACTGCACAGGCTGCACAAATCAGTGCAGCCCTGATGGCTGCTGTGTCCTACACAGCTTCTGCGAGGAACTGGCTGAGCCTTTCCATCTGGCCCAGAGCAAGAACTATTTCTTCAGCAGCTTTATGCTCATCTTCTGCAGTCTGTGGGTAACTGGAGAAGCCAGATGCCCCCATGTCTGATCATGCCTTCATTAATGGGGTGAACTGAGCAGGGTAAGCTGGAGTTCAACGACTTTTCTATGCCATTCTGTTTTCTAGAGGAAGGGTTTAGGTGTGTTTGCTTTACCCTTGCTCCCCATGGGACCTCAATCCCTGCTTCTTCTGAGCAAGTATAGTTTCTCTGACTATGTCTGTCCTGGCCCTCTATGTCTTTTTTGACCTTTTGAGCACTCTGGCATGCATCTGTGGCTGCTGCCTCCACAGCCCTCAGGAAACATCACAGGCTGAGGGCTACGTGTTTTGCTAGAGAAAAATGCGGCTGACAAGAGCCTGTGCCATGCAGTTCAGGAAAGGGGGGAGGGTGAGGAGAGCTTTGCTTGCTGTCTGTCTGCTTCCTGGGAGGTAGCGGAGAAAGTGGCAGAAGGAATAAGTCTGCCTAAGCAGCTCGTATGGATGGGGGAGTAAGACTTGACGAGAGCTAGAAAGGCAAGGGGGGGGAACCAGCTGGTTGGATAACATAGGACAAAATAAGCACCCTTCACCAAAGAAATCTTTTTTCCTTCCTGTCCACAGTGACACAAGACCTTCTGTCCTGTCCCATTTCTCCCTTTTTTATACCTAGAGAAGCTGGTCATTTCCCCTTTTACCAAGGCTTTTGGTCAACCCCTCTATACAGTGGCTGTGCCTTCTGAACCTCACAAAAGGCCACCTACACCCTAGATGTTATCAAGCACCTCCATTTCATGGAGAGCCTCCCAAATGGTCACCATGTGGTATGGAACCTGCTGCCGTTTTGTGTCCTTCAGCCCACACCTAAAGATGACTCTGAAGAGGGGAGGACAGAGCAGACTCTTCATTGTGCTCCATTAACAGGCCTACCTGGCACTCCTTGGGAGCACAGCCAGTGGAGCCAGAAACTCTCCTGGCGGAAAATGCAACTTGTACTCCATGACAATTGCTCAAAAAAGGAAATTCATAGAAAAGCAGCCCACTTACTCAAGCTGGAATGAATAGTACCGGTACAGGGGATTGCTGATACAGGCTTGGAGTGGGCTGAAAAGGTTTCCTGGATTATTCTTCTCTGGAGGACTCTGTGGGGATCCAAAGGATAACTTCTCCTTGTGACTCTCCTGCATGGACTGTCCAGAGCACAGACATCTAAGGGAGTGTCTGATTCAGCACTGTACTCTCCCTGGAAGATGTGTTCAAGGTGCCTTCACCATTTCTGAAGCTGTGGAACAGCTACCATGTCACCACCCTGCATGGTTCTTTCCTCGGGTCTTCAAGGATATGGACATCTAGAACTTGTTCTCATTACCAGCCAGCAGCCTCCTGATAGTACTGCAGTGCCATCTCCTTCAAGCTCTAGGTCAATGCTGGCTTCCCTGAAAGAAGAAAAGGATGGATGTTATGAAACAACAACAGCAGAAGGTACAGCAAGCAGAGCAGGGAAAAGATTAGGCAGGGGAACTGTTACAGAAGATGAAGCACGAGTTTCAGAGGTTCAGGGCCTGACAGTCAGCTGGAAACATGAGGGACCTGGTATGTCTTGGGCTTTGGTGCATTCTGAAAAAGACCTCAGAGTGTCACAGAATCTCCCAGAGAACTTCAGTCCACTCTAGTGAATTTTTTGACCGTCTGGCTCAGGCACTGCTTTGAACACTTTAGGAGTGGGCACACAGTAAGATCCACCTGAAAGTGGTTTGGTTTCCTCTAGAAAGGCCCAAGTCTGCATGCACCAACCCTGCCCTGTGGTCCACACCAACAGGCAACTTGGGGACAACTTGGGGTACCACTCCAGGGCCACACCCTCACCCAAGGCAACCTGCATCTGCACCTGCAGCTGCACAAAGTACACACAGAGCTGCTGCCGGTGTGAGGGAATTACAGACCAAGGACGAGACAGCGGTACAGCCCTGAGACCCAACCGAGCAGCAGAGTCCTGATCACAGCTTGGCACCACATCAGAGCACAAGCACAGTCAAACCAAGCACTGTCAGGAGTGTTAGCTGTCCCCAAAGGGACTGGGAGCAGGAGAGTCCATGGCTGCAGCTGCAGCCCTGTCTGACTGTGGTCAAGGAGCCTCTGACACAGCGGCACAGTGCCCAAGGCAGGAGGAAGAAATCTCAGCTTGCTCCTCAAGAGGGACATACAAATCACATCACCAGAAGTCGTTCAGTGACACAGCCAAAAGGTATGGGCTGTTCTTTTTGTTTAGATTTAGCTGATATTAGTGACATGATAGACATTCTCACTAGTACTGGCATTAAGATTTTTCACACTTAGGCTTAAAGTGATTAGAAGGGTTTGTCTTCCACGTACTTTCATTAAGCCATGCCTTCAGATTTGCTGAAAATGCTTTTCACTTTGTTGAAAACAAGATTTCACACTACATGTTTGACCAAACTTCTTTGCAATTCCCGCTCTCAGAAAAGTAAAGTCATTTCTCATTTCACTGTAGGAAGTCATAAAAACAAACCTGTCATTCATCTATGCCCTACAGGCTTTTCAACTCTTCTTTTGGCACTTGCCTTAGTATTGGAGAACCTTTACACATAATTGGGAAGTGAAGTGTTAATGCTTTCTGGTGTGGAGAGTAAAGGATAGGCTTTTTTTTTTTTTCCAGAAAGAAACAGAAAAATATCTAATGTTGACAAAACTTCAGTTTTATTTTTGACCTTTTAGTGTGGTGGTGTATGTGAGCATGGATTCATCCTCCCCTCTTCTTTCTTTCATGTCAATCTGTATTTAATAACAAGAGGCACAGTGCAAAGATCACCTTTTCTCACCATGTGGGAATGGACTGGACACAGTTATAGACATGACATCCACAAGCAGCATGATTATATTATTTTTGTGTTTCAATATATAAAAAAGCTGCCCTAGGGATAATAGGCAGGTCTAAGTAATGTACACATAACATATGGGCTCCTGCTGTGTATTTTTGACACCCCTTAATAGTGAGAATTAAGATCTATGACTCCCATCTCTCAGCTGATAACATCAACACAGGCTGCAGTGACTGCACAGAGCCTTTCTGAAATCAAATTGGTCTTTGAGCAAACACAGCAGGTCACGTGGAAACTGCTAAATAAGAACAGTTTAGAACTGCAACATATATAGAAACAAGGCCCATTTATTGCACCAGGTGAAGCTGTACCTGGTAGCTGTGTCTGACTCGGTTTTGTGATACAGGGTCATGCTTTTACTGGGGATATAGACAGGAACTACCAAGAGCAGCTCATAGCGATGCAAAGAGGTAATCTCCGGTGGAAAAAAAACCAACCGTCACCGAATAATTAATCTTGCATTCCACTTGAGATCTCTCCCACACAAATGGGGGAAGGTGTGTCATGATTCAGATCGCTGCCAAAATAGCACGACGTGGCATTTTGTAGTTTAATTGTCTCAACAGATCATTCATTTTTTTCTGTAAGACCAAGTTTGATTTGAGCTCTCATCCTTGAAATACCAGGGCGAACTTCATTAAATGCAGTTTACTTTTTCTGAGTGACTAACAAGACCTCTGGTGCTGTGGGAAGTACAACAGACTGCACATTCCCCAGGCAGCTATGCCAACATCACACATTGCCAGTCACAGCCATGTCCTCCCATGTCCTTCAGCATGTATTAACCATAGGACAGCCATGATCTGTAGCAAGTAGTAAGAAAACTGCTAGTAAGACCCCTTAAAAGGCTGGACTTCGAGGCAGAAAGTCCAGGACAAATAGCATGATCCCACCACTGGGAATTTGAATCAGATTAACTTCTACCTTTTCCGTTTTTACTTATCGTCCATAAGGATGTTCTTATGCCCCCAGAGTTTCATGAGTACTACACACAGCACTGAGATGAAGCCCTCGTGTGCCTGCCACACACCTTACTCACATGTATAACTTAGTTAGAGATACTTATACATACTTAGTTAAACTTCATGAGGCCATATCTGGAGTACTGTGTCCAGTTCTGGGCTCCTCAGTACAAGAGAGACATGGAGATTCTGGAGTGGGTCCAGCAGAGGTCAACCAAAATGATTCAGGAACTGGAGCATCTCTCTTATGAGCAACAGTTTAGAGAGCTGGGCCTGTTCACCCTCGAGAAGGGACAACTGAGAAGGGACCTCATCAATATTATAAGTATCTGAAGGGAGGGTGCCAGGAGGATGGAGCCAGGCTCTGCTCAGCAGTGCCAAACAATAAGACAAGAGGCAAAGGGGAGAAACTGATGCACGGGAAGTTCCACCAGGATATAAGGAAGAGTTTGTTCACTGAGTGAGTGACTGCACACTGGAACAGGTTGCCCAGAGAGGTTATGGAATCTCCCTCACTAGAGATGTTCAAGAACTGTCTGGACACAATCCTGTGCAATGTGCTCTGGGATGACCCTGTTTGAGCAAGAAGGTTGAACCAGATGACCCACTGTGGTCCCTTCCAACCTTACCCATTCTGTGAATTTAGTAATTTTTCAGTAAATGGCATTTTTTTCCCCTAGAAATGTCAGAGGTGGCTTCTTGCGTTAGTAGTTTCAGTTCAGCACTTACATATTAGGGATCTAATATTTTAAAATAGTTTTGTAGTAAGTTCATAAAGCTCTCTGTAAAATCTCAAGGTATTCAGCTTTTATATGTCAGTTTGGCTTTCTCAGAAGTTAAAATTATTACAGTTAATCCCTAGTTAGACAATTAAAACACTGGATACCCATGGAAGACACTGAAATGCTTTTTAGAGAAATACATGAGTGCATGTGACTACTACCAAGTTTTTGGGTTTTATAATCATTCACTTACCATATTAAAAGAAAAATATACAGCAATACAAAGTCAGTTGTAGAAAAAAATCAGAGTAATGGGCTACAGTTTCTCAGATTTTTCCATACGGAATTATAAACATGTAATTCTACCACTTACTGATCCACTACACTGAGATTAAGAAGAATTTGATTTGATCTCAATACTGGGCTGCTGAGCTCAACGTAACCATGGCAAGCACGATGAACAAGGAAATTGGAAACCACAGCAAGGTAAGCAAAGTACTCAGCAATTCACCCCAAGAGTGCCATCTTATCTATGCCTTGTTAAGGGATTAATGCAACACTGGTTGAAATTGGTGAGCTTTTTACTGCAGAGTTAATAAGAATTGTGAGCTATCAAATATGACAGAAAAAAGGGCTCCTGCAGCCACTAAAGAGGATGCATGAAGAAATAAATCTATTTTTTTTAAGTGTCCTAGTGTTTATCTGAAAGGAATCTGTAAGTTCACACAAAGCACATTATTTCTTTGCAACTGATAAACAGAGGCAATTCCCTCTCACCTTTACACAGAGACAGCCTTGCACTGCACTGCAGGAGGGCAAGCCACAAGTCACACGAAGAGGCAGATTTCTTCAAGGCAACATGGTCACTTCCCTCATTTTAGTCATGAAAAATGGAGCGTGCACTGTTACAGAGTCCCCAGGACCTTCCTTCGATATTGCCATAGAGGTTGTGTTCCAGCTTTTAGAAGTGTCCTTCACATTTTACTGCTGCAATGAAATGTTTGGATTTAATTCAATAATAATAATAATAAAAAAATATAAATATAGGGACTTGATCCAGCCACCGATATTTATGTCTACTTCATATTTTTAAAGGCTAAGCCTAGGAGAGGTGAAGCACAAGGGCTTCAGTTCAATACATACATCCTTACAGAGCGAAGCCTCCTGAGTTTTTCAGCTCCAGACAGCACCTGCCCAGAAGGCAGTTTGCACTAGTTACTACTGAACTTGTACTTCGCCTTTCCTTAAATAACTCATATAACAAATACCAACAATATAAATAATACTTCCCCCCTCATTCCCTTCAGTAGCTGAAACAGAATTAGTGGAATGAGAAAAGCAAATAAACTCACAGCATACATGATGACACTGAACAAATGTGAAAGCAGAACTGCAGTCTGGTTTGCATCACAGCCCTTCACCTCCACTTGAAATCCTGGAACAGACAGCCATGACTTAACTAATATACACATTGGGGACAAAGAGTAGATTTACTTACACAGTATTTGCAGTGACAGTTATTTATTCAATAAAAAGCAGCTCATGTCCACCCTGTCACAAATCTCTAGCAAATAGATTCTATTTGTCTCTCCACCTACTTCTTATTTCTGTCATTCTTGCTATTCATTATTGTCTCCGCAGTCAAGAGTCACAGCATCTGATGCATTGCTTCACTAGCACTTTCTCCAATTAAAATCTCACCAGAGACATCCCTCTCTAGGAAAACTTGATCCCCACTCAATAGGACTATTGCTGAACTCCCTCCATGGCCTCCCAAACCCCTCACAGCAATTCCTGACTTCGCCCTAGTCTGAATGCAGTAGAGCTCTAACAGTAAATCATCTTTCCCTCCACACTCTCTTGGAGTCCACTACTTCCAAGGAATTCCTTTGCTGGTCTCTTGCCTTTGCGTTCATGTTTTCCAGCTTCAGTGATGGACACAATCTCACTTCCACCATCTTTCCATTTCCCCCTGTCTGTCCTTAAAGCCTTCCTGAGCATCTCTTCTTGCTGAAACCCTGCATCTTTGCCATCATCTCCTTTCTTCAGCTGCAACATGCTAAAAATGAGATTTCGTTCAAGCACGTTGGAGACAGAATTACAGTTCATGTAAGGTGTTTTGAGATCATAAATGTCTGAGATCAGAAGGTCATGTATCAGTCTAATACAGTGTGTATTAAATGTGTCCTCAGGCTATATTTGATGCACCTGTAAAACCAGAATTAACAGGAACACTAAGGAAAGGAGTAATTGCTGAGAATTTCTAAGAGCTGTAGCACATGCTACAGGGATAAAGATGACAGTAATCAAGGTTAGCCTCCTCTGTCAGAATCATCTACTTGCCTCTCACAGTGAGATTTTGCGCTGAGATGTGATGTTCATCACCACCAAGAGGAAAAAATGAAAACCCATTATCCCACCAGTTAAGGTGAATAGATAGTAGGTGTGTTGGGAACACCATTTGAGGATTGTAGTGGCTCGTTTTCCCTGTTATTCACACATAATCTGTCCCCTAGAGTCTTTCCTTAGGCATTGCAAACAGAGAGAGAAAGAAGATTTATAAGTTCAGTATGTCACTAAGGGCATGGTTGAAGGCCAAATTAAGGAGAAGAGCAATGGAAGAAGGGAATGGAAGGTGGGAAATAGTATCAAAGGTTAAAATAATTTTAAGTTTAAAACCAGAGAGTGGGAAGATAGTGAATGTGACTAAAAGTAGAGCTGAAATAACTCTGAACATCAAAATACTCCAATATATAACATTTGATCATTCCTATCAGTGGGAATAAAGCAAAGACATTGAAGCAAAATAAATGTAATGTAAGAGTGTAAAGGAGAGGAGGATGTCTAGAAGTGTCCTTTTCTATATTGAGCCACTTCACAGTTTTCTCTGTTTCACTAAAATAGATCTTCACAAGCAAGTAATATTTCCCAGAGGGAAGCTAGTTAATAAAAAAATATTATAATTTCTTGCTATAAATGATACTTGTCTCTGTGCCCAGATATTTTGCCTTTGGGTGCAAAGCAGTTTTCTCCCCCATCTGCCGCTATTGGAGAGATTTTACTCTGAGTATTTCCTCATGCTGCCTCCCCATGGTTCCAGCGAATAATTTGGTGTAGACTGGGGCTACAGATAGATCATCATCATATGTTTTATAGAGAGGAACAAAAGCTGGAGAATCTGGTTCTAGAAAGTTAGTTTTCAGGTTTCCCATGACTACCAGATTACTGTTTTAGTTAAGGTACTGCCTAGGAATATCAGTCAGAAATTAAGGGTCTATTTCTAAACATAACATAGAGACAAATAACATAAATTACACCACTTCTAATGAGAATTTAAAAATGCTAGCCGAATCCTGTGCCCAGTCAGACAGTTCCACTTGAGAAGCTCTCAGTCCAGAAGTTGATTCTGACACAGAAGAGACACTAAAGAGAAAAGAGGGACGGGGGATAGGCAAGAAAACAGAAAACAAAAAAGCAAATGAAGTCTAACAGGAAGCCAGGACTTTGAGGATGCAGCTCCCTATTTGCTCACTCTGTCTTCTAAAAGCTGTGACAGTGGCCTCCACAGCAGTTTGCCATAGGGCCTATTCATCCTTTCTGTTTTGTTTTATTCAGGAGTCACTCAAAAGTTAGATAATGGAAAGTAATATTTAAGATACTGAAAAAAGCACGGTAGAGTTTAAATTTTAAACAGACTTGCAAGTGAGCTTTGCCCTTACCTCTTCACTGGAGGAAAAGGGTGGGAACTCCTATTGTATATCTCTGATAAATATTCACCTGATGTAGTAAGACCTGAACAAAATACAATCTCAAGTCAACCACTTTTAAGAAGTTCATTGGAATTTTCTGCTTTTTTATTGAAGGATCTTCTGACTTTTGCAGATCATTCAGTGTGAGGTTCTATAGAGCTACAGACACGATATAATCTTCCCTAATTACTATCAACCATTACTTCTTCATTATTCATTGTTTTTTCACACTCTGGTAGATTGATTCTCCTCATTTTAATCAGTCAACTCATCCCACGAGTCAGAATCTGTATAAATGTCAAGTCAATACCTAATTCTGTTAAGGCTGAAATTGAAAACCTTATCTCATAAACCAAACTACATTTTGCAGTCTGGGCTCTGAGTCAAAGTCAGGTGATGTGAGGGAAAGCTCAAAGAATCAGAAGAAATTCCTGGAACATTTTGTAAGCCAGTGACAATAAATTGTGTGTCTCACCAAATTCCACCTCAGGTAGATTCCTGCCACCCTACACTAGAGTATACTGTAACAGGCTTACCATTTCCAGTAAAGATTTTAGTATTTTAGTAGGGACTTATTCTGCATCCATTAGTGCCCTGCTCAGTGCTGAAAGGCTTAATGAGTTGCTTGAGATATCTAGAATAGTATATTATCACTCACTTATTGGAAAAGTACCAGGTAGATTATCAAATTATTATCTTTTTTCCTTTTATTTTTTTTTTTAATTAATAACTGAGGAGACTCTGCTTTTAACTGCAGGAAAATTCCTTAATCCTTAAGCACACGGAGATCACAAGCCATAGAGAAATTAAAAGGATATATATAAAAAGGTGCCTTCAGACAACAGTAGGTTCTGAATCTATACATATTTTCTAATTTCAAAGCTTCATGAGGACACCATTTTTGTAACTTGACAGGAAGAGAAGAGTGGAGACTTGTGCTCCTGCTTAGATGTTTGCTGGGAAGTCAGTCTCCCAGCATGGTGACTTTTTTCTTGATGGTTTAGATAGATGTAAGATTGAATTTACAGCTAAATTAGCTTCATAATATTACTAAATGAGATTGCACTGCTCTATATTTATAGTCTTCTTGGAAATACAAGATTCATCTGCCCTTTCAGAGACAGACATCAATGAAAAGACTAAGAACTCTAAGCCAAACATTTTCCAGTAAAAATAATTTTATCTATTTTTAGGTTCATATTATTTTACTTATTGCAGATATAATCAAGCAGAGGCAGTAAAAACATGGGGTTTTCAGCTGCATTTTC
>NW_020955467.1:993449-997763 GCF_003031625.1 Empidonax traillii | reverse complement strand
TATTTATAGTCTTCTTGGAAATACAAGATTCATCTGCCCTTTCAGAGACAGACATCAATGAAAAGACTAAGAACTCTAAGCCAAACATTTTCCAGTAAAAATAATTTTATCTATTTTTAGGTTCATATTATTTTACTTATTGCAGATATAATCAAGCAGAGGCAGTAAAAACATGGGGTTTTCAGCTGCATTTTCTGTGAAAGATATGCTTAAATAAGCCAGGTAAGATGTATCCCAGGATGGGACCTCTTTAACCTCAGAGAAGTAAGGAACATTTTATGACTTCTCACAACACCTTAGCACGGCTTCACAGGCACTAGTAAGGAAAATGCAAGTAAAACAAAACAAAATAAGTTCAGTTTCTCTCTGAGCTGAGAAACTTAATTATTTCTCATTGGAATAGATCCTACAGCAGAGTAATTGCAGCCTTTAAAAGTGTCACCACTAGACCTGGGCTGGACCTCTCTGGGAAGTGTCTCCTCCTCTGCTGATTGTTCGGCCTCTTAACTACAAACTCAGGTCATCAACATTTGGGGAAAGATTTTTTTCCCTGTCTAAAAAATTGTTTTAAACCAAAACCTAAAACATTTAAGACAGATTCATAGATTTATAAAACCCATAAAAAGTATCTCTCAGATACAGGTCTTCAGCTTTTAGCATGGACTCCAGTAATTGAATTTTCAAGTAGCCTTGAGGCATGACCAGAAGAATTTTGGCAAGATCTCCCATCAAGATCACCCAAGAAACTGGGTGTGAATTTTTACTCCCTCAAACATAAATAAAACCCAAAACCCTGCTGTTGACTAAAACCAAAACCCACTCCTCCCTCATTTTTCACACATCACTTACTCAGAGAAATAGGGTGGGGTTAAAGTGCCCTTGCGGTAGGGAAGGGGGAAGCAGAGATACAACAGAAAGGGGACAAAAGTGACTACTTTGTTATCCTCCATGCTGGCAGCCACATCCCCATGATAGGAAAAGGGATAGTGTAGCCTGAGTCTTTGGTTTGAAAGCAGGTTTGAAATGCAGATATGGTGTGAGATTGGCTTTTCTTGTTGGTTATAATTACTGAAACCTGCTTTATTTGCATTTAAACCTTCAGTTAGTATTACAGACTGGCTTTCTTAGGTTTAACACCTGCACAAATGGAGAGATGACCTCTCGTCACATCGGCACAGATAAGATGGGCAAAAAGAGATAAAAATCTTGCATTTCTCTTTCTGATATGAAATAAAGCACAAATCTTACAGTCTTAATGCAGAGTTACACAGAAAGCACTGTGGGAAGAGCACATTACGTTATTGAACCTGTGTGTTCAGTCCAGACCCCCGGAAAGATGGTATTTGTGTGGGTGCCTCTACTTGGAAAGTTTTGTCCTCATCACTGAAATCCAGTCATCAGCATTAAACACACTGAGGCCTTTTTCTTAGCTTATCTACTCTACCTTCCTAAACTGAACATTAAATACTTTACTCACTGATGTAAATAGATTTTCCTACGCTTTTCAGTTGAGAAAGAATTTCACTCCTTGGATGCACTGAATAACTTCATTTGAAGCAAATAACTCTGTTTGCCTTCCTTATTGTTGAAGGAAACCTAGTGCTGAACTGCTCTTTCCTTCTTTTCCAGTAAAAATGTCTAGAGCCTCTTTCTGAACCATCTACGTTTCTATCAATTTAGTGTAGTAAAGACATGTGTCTGTCACATCCACAGTCACGTTCTCAAACATGTTCTTTGTTTCTATGGTGTTTGCAGTTCAGTCTGTAGCAATAATGCATGATGCAAGGAAAATGGAAGAGTCAAAATATGAAATGAAGTGACTTGGCTGTAAGCAAACAATTCTGAGAACTGGTTTAGTCTGTCCTCTTTCATTAGCAGAAGCCTAATATTTAGTACAATCAATATTAAAGGAAATTCTTTATATTTTAAAGCAAAAAGTTTTGTTAGTGGAAAGAATGAATTTCAAAGGTAATGGAACTAGTCTATTTGCAAGTAATCAGAGATATCCCACAATTCCATCCACATGAATGTAAATGCCTCTGAGTAGCATTAAAGGCTTTGTCAGGAAGGCCACTCCTTTCCATGCTTTTCCCAGGTCCACAGTGTCAGTCTCCTCTTCTCTGCTGTGCTGGCAAATCGCTCCCTGCAAATGGTGCCTGCAGAGCTTGATCAGCGCGAAGATGAGCAAGGAAAGGACTTTCCACAAATGCCGTCGGATCTTTCTCTCCCGTTCCAAGGCAGACCTTTCCAGATCCTTCTGTCTGGCTTCCTGGGCTGCAATTTTCTGCTCTAAGCACAACTGGTCCAACTGAAGGCTCACCTTCCGTTCCTTCGTCCTTTGTATGATTTCTTCCCTGTTCTCAAGAACAATTCCATTCTCTTCAGAGGAGAAGAGTGGCTGGTTGATGCTGACAACTGCCATCAGCACTAGGCACTCACAGAAGATTTCCAGAGCTATGGAAGATCTTTCCTTGAAAGAGAAAGAAAGGTGGAATGACACAAGATTCAGACTAGATTCCCACAGGAAGAGAAGGGAAGAAGCTCTCAACTGGAAGAAAAGCTTTGGCATCCTTTCTAGCTGTTAAGGAAACTTTCCAATCTGATCATTTATGCAGTTCTCTGGCAGTCACACTTCCAACACCAGAGACTTTAACTGCTGGGACCAAAGCCCCTTCACAGTGGGCAGCTCCAGGGAGCTGATGGGTGTCCCACTTGACTCCTCACACCCCCTTTTCACATGCAGTCACATCAGGTTTCCTTTCTGGTTCAACCCCAGGTTTCCCATAGCAGAGTCTCAGATTTCTTGTTCCATAAAGCCATGAATTCATGGTGTAGTAACACAGAAACAAGCCTGAGCTGGGTGCTTCTGAGGAGGATCTCCAACAAAGGAACCCCTGGGCTTTTCAATTCTTGCTGTTCCAACCTTCCTCCCAGTCTTTGGCTCCTGCCCTCGCTCTCAGTCTCTATCCATCTCACTAGCAGGACCAATCTTCATCTCCTCTGTCATCCGAAAGGCCAGCAATTCCTGTCTCCTTCTGTGTCTCAGTGTCCATACATGTGGTTGGTGCCACCTTTGTGCCCTTTGTTGGCAATTCACAGCCTTTTGTGTTGGGCTCCCACCCAGAGCTCAATCTGCATGTCAATCTCATCTCGCTCTGCAGCTTACAAACCGAGCTACCTGCACCAGACGCCTTCAGCAACATATCCCTGAAAAAAATGCTGGAGTCCAGAAGTGCTCCCAAGTAGCACCCCTGTTGCTGCAAGTCAAAAACGCAGCTGCCCAAAGAGGCTCGATCAGCAGATGGGTGAGGATGAAGGTGAGGAAGATGTGAAACACAGAGCTGCAAAAGATAAACTGCCATGCTTTAGGTGAGAGAAATTCAGAATTTTAGATGAGAGAGGAAACAAAGTGAAGTCAGCCAAGCAGGAGGAGGAGAGGAGGAGCCCCACAAACTGGTTGCAGGCAGACAAGGGAGACTTTGCCCAGCCACACACAAATGGGCTGGGGAGCAGGAATGCACCACCCTGGTTTCCAGTTACTCTCATCACTTCAAACTCTCCGTCAGGAGCCAAAACCTGATAAAGTGCTGCCCAGCCTCACAGCTGGATCCTTGAAGGGCCTAGGATTCCATCAAGGCCTCCTGGCTCCCCCAAAGCCCTTCCCTTGGCAGCACTGGGCATGGGGTGGGTCAGCCTTCCCTCCTTCCCACAGACCTGCTCTGAGCAGGCCATGTGTGCAGTTTCCTTTCTCTGTTTGTGTCCTCAACTGTGAGCCCAAACTGGGCCAGTGGGTTCTGCCCTGACCTCCCAGTGCCTCACAGCCTGCAGGGCTTCTGATGCCTCTGCTCAACCAGCACCACCACACTGTCAGCAGCAGCAAAGAGAGCAACTTCAGCTCAGACTAGCCTGTGCTAGGGAGAGGTACAAGCACTCCTCTGCCTCAAGGCATCATTAGGCTATTTTTGGGTTTGGGAGAGGGCAGAGACTGTTTGAAATCACAGTTGCCTCTTCTGAGCAGGTAGAACACTTTCAGAGGATTTATAAGACCTGTTCAGGAAAATGAGGGAGGGTCCTCACTGTTCTCCCTTTTGTCTTGCCACCCAGCAAATGAAACACAAATTAACGCTAACCTGTAACTTCCAGTTTACACCTGCTTCTTTGATGAGCCTCTCACTGAGGAAGATGGAAGTCCAGGTTGCCACCACACCATGGCCAGTGAGGGGGTCAGACATGAAGCTCTTGCAAACCTGCACACTCTTCGTGCCTGCTGCAATCCAGCTGGGGAACTTGGAGTTGCTGAGGGTTAAAGCACAC
>NW_020955467.1:988068-993122 GCF_003031625.1 Empidonax traillii | reverse complement strand
CCTGTAACTTCCAGTTTACACCTGCTTCTTTGATGAGCCTCTCACTGAGGAAGATGGAAGTCCAGGTTGCCACCACACCATGGCCAGTGAGGGGGTCAGACATGAAGCTCTTGCAAACCTGCACACTCTTCGTGCCTGCTGCAATCCAGCTGGGGAACTTGGAGTTGCTGAGGGTTAAAGCACACTCTGGGACACAGCCTTGGCTAGCTGCTGTTATCCAAACAAATTGGCAGCAACTCCCTTTTCCACTGAGAAGAAAGGCTCCTATGTTAGATTTGATAACTTCACCTCTCATTCAATAAGTCTCCTCAGTATGAAATGAACTAAAATGAGAATCCTGTGTTATGGAATTTAGGCCATCAGCTCTTTTCACTGTTTTCAATGTTCTTTAAATTATACAACAGGGTACCTGGGAGGTACTGGGGTGGAGTATTTAGACCTTAGGCACACCTGAGAAAGACGGGTCAGGCTCTCAGCTTGTGCTGAAGGAAGGACTGCTGGCTTCTCAAGTAAACAAGATCTGTTCCTAGCAGTACCTCTGTCTTTCACCAGTTTCACTTAAGTGAGACAATCAATAAAACCCTGGATATGCACATCAAAGAAGTATCAATTTTAACAATGCTTTTTAGTGTAGCAGAAAAAGAAATGTCAGGACAAATAAGCCAGGGAAGATACACATTTTCTGTTTGTCCCTGAGTGATGGAAAAAAACAGGTGGCACAAATCCCCAAACCCCACTATTTAGAAAGCTTTTCTCTCTTGTTTATCCAGTGCGCTGTGCCTTTTATCCTGCCTTTGCTGCATCAACTCACATGTGATTAGGCAAAAAGAAACAACACTGATTTTTTGAATATATAAGCCCCAAAAGCTCTCCATGAGCACAAAGGACCAAAGAGCCCCAGCTTCATGCAGCAATCCAGACCTGCAGAGACACTGTGTAATAGTGCTTCCTTTCTTTCTCCTAGCAGAACAAAAACTGCACTTACATCCTGAAAGGAAGAGTCACCAAAGGGCGTGCTAGATGACCTAACAGACCTTTTGCATCTTTAATGTCTGATTCATTGCAAAGAATAGAGACCTGTGAATCGTTACACTGAGCTGAACAAGCAGCGACACATCTGGAGCCAAAAGATCTCCAAACATTGCCACTCGCCCAAGGCCTTATCATAAGCATATAATGAACAGAAAAAGATGATGTGTTTGAGACAGAAACACAAACTAGAAGACAGCATGCCAGCCTGATCCCTCCAGTGGCGTATTTCTCCATAGAGGTAGAAGTTCTTGGGCTAAACACTGCGTGGGCAGGGGATGAAAAAGAATCCCAAACTCGGTACTTTGCAGGTAGGCGGAGGATCTGATTCATGTTGTAATCATTTGTAACAGCCTGCAGCCCGAAGGCCAAACGCTGTCATCTCCTCAGGTCTCATAAGCAAAAGCAGTGTAAGCTGGATCAATATTTGCAGTGGAAGGTCTCCAAGTGGCAGTAACTTGGGCAGGAAACAATGTTGATGAGAGCTGGGCTTGACCCGGTGCTGAGCCAGAACCGCAGGATGAAGTTTGGAAGGAATTACTCTGGCAGCATTGCCACTTCTTACACAGGGCTGTAAAGGGCAGCCCTGGTGATGCGTGGTCAATAAGACCACCTTCTCTTTGAGCAGGCATTCCTGATACCCTGGAAAAAGTCCAGCCTATACAATTGCATCTTAACTCCTCACTGCAGCCGGAGAAAAGGATTCGCCCTGCTAGCAAACCCCATGCAGGGTCCTGGGCTCTCTCTCTATATGCAGTCCAGAAACATGGTGATCCACAGTTCTAATTAACTTCAGAAATTTAACCGGCTGAGGCTGCTGAACTTGGCCTGGAATCTCAGACTGATTTCAACAAAACCTAAGGGTATGCTGAAGGAATGCATTGGTTTTCTTCAGCTGTTGTCTCCACTTTAAAATAGTGTGCCGATAGATAATTCTATGTTTGAAATGAGGATCTTTGCATATGCTTCAGCCCATTTTGTCTATTTTGGGAATGGCCAAGGAATTTGGGACTGAAAAAATAAGTACTAGCAAAATACAGTTGTCTCCTTGTTCCTGAAACAAACACAAAGTCATATATTATCATTGTCATAAAAAAGACTTCATGGGGACAAAGAGACTCAATGCTACAGCCTGCAGCAAAGATACCATTAATAAAATAAATCACATCATTCACAACTACAAGTGCTTCACTTTAAAGGCAAAAAATAGGGAGAATAGGACTGTGTGTACTTGGATGAAAGAGTACAATCTGTATCAGTGTACTGCACACGTCAACACTGTTCATACAATGAATAAAGAGGAAATGCAACACAGTCAAATACCTTTATTAATCTGCACAATGACCTTCTACTAAAGTCATATAACCAATGGTCTACATGCTATATAAGCTATCAGATTGCTGCCCCATGAATAAATAAAATTCTTCAGGAAAAAAAAAAAAGAGGATGAAAGCTCAATTATTGGTATCCTTTAAGGCTCATGGGCAAATATTTCAATAAAACATAAGATGACTTGGGGCCAAAAAGGAGCACACTGAAGTTTTTCAGCATAAGCAACAAAGTGATACTCCTGTTAATACCAATTTCCACCATATTTGACATACCACTTGAAATCATTTTTTTTTTCTTCATGCAAATCAGCTGGATGGAGGACAGAAACCCAAGAAAGTAGTCACATAGAGAGGAAAAATGGATATTATGAAGGAGCGGTTAGGCTAACAAGGGCATCAATACTGACCCCCCAATCAGCTCCTCCACAACTCTACATTAGCCCAAATAATGCTGCTTCTCCAGAGAAATACAGAAAGGGAACCAGAAAGCCTTACTGTGGGAGAGCCCAGAACCAGCTGGGCTCCCCCATATCTTACAAAAGCAGAAGGAAAAGCAGTGTGGATATGAGCGTGTGATGGAGATACAGAACACAAACGTTTAGCAAAGCTACGTTGACTCTGCTGTGAACAGGAGACTTGCTTTTCTTGAGGATTTTATGGTTGTGCTTTTCAACCGAGAAACAAACAGGCCAAATCCTTCATCCTGCTAAGGAAATTTGGTGGCAAGATAAAGTGCAGTTTTAAATGAGACAGAGGTTCTAGCACAGAGTGCCTGCATCTGAGGAGACTTTGCGGTGCCAGTCAACCTACAGCCCCCTTCAGACAGAAAGTGACAGGAGCAGGGCTGATCTGAAATGCATCGCATCCAGTCTTCCTTTAACACAAACAACTCCAAGTATGTTTAAGGTTGATTTTTGGACAAGAGAGGTTCTGAATTGAAGAGATGCAGTAATCTCCCCAAATTAGGTCTGAGGCACAGATGACACAGCCACGCTCACATGTGCACGACTCTCACCACCAGAAGAGCTCTGCTTTTCACTCAGCTGCTTGGTTCTGGCAGAGACCTTTTGCAGGAGTGTCAGGGTGTCCCATCCTCAAGCAAAAGTGCATCCAGGGGTATCTTTACGGAGCAGGAACAACCTTCCTAACCTCATACCTTCTACAAAATTGGGTAAATGTGGTTTAGCTGCATTGATTCCAGATGAATTTGAAAAAAAAAGGACTAGTCAAAACTGACTTTAAATCAATTAAGCAAAGAGCTATGATTCCATGAATGTATATGGACAACAGGCCTGCTACAAGAGGGCCTGTTTCGAAGTCCATAAGGAAAATTACTTCAAATAGCATCCTTCACAGCAGCATTCCCTTTCATAGCACAGAAGAGATGCATGGCTCTATTTAGGATATCCAAGAAGAAAGCCCAGAAGCAGAGTAAAAACCAAAGAGTTTTTATGCCAACAGAAAGGTATACTTTCTTTTCCTCTCCTTTCTTCTTTACACGAACACATTACACAGTGCCAAAAGAAAAAAAAAAAAAAAAAAAAAAAAAAAAAAAAAAAAAAAAAAAAAAAAAAAAAAAAAAAAAAAAAAAAAAAGAAAAAAAGAGAAGGAAATGAAAAGAAAATGGATCAGTTGAAGCCTCCAGGGAAGATAACCTTCAAAGGAAATTTAGCGGAAAATTGAAGAAAATAGAAGCTGTGATTTCTCTTGTACCTCATGGCTACAGAAATAGATAAGTAGGAGGAAAGGCTGCAAGCAGCTTTGCTCCTTTTTTGTGACAAGAGAGAAAGCCCCAGCCCCAGCTATATTCAATCAGTTCCAAAGGGAGAAAGATAACGAGAAATTAGAAATACCCATGAATAGGTTTGAAGTCTACTGCTTCTGGACACACATCACTGGCAAGAACATGCAATTTCAATACAGATGAGAGAGAGGGGATCAAATGATCGATGTGTGACACACTTAGAAACTCATGGAAGCACCCAAGCAAACTTTTAGAAGTTACCAATGTTACCAAACCATCATTAGCCTTTCAGAAACTTTTTCCTATTATTACAGATGTATCTGTGAATAAGTAGAAAACCACTACTTCATCTACAGCCCAACACTCCTGAGATCATGGCATTTCGATACAGCTACACTAACGACCAAAATTTACCAATACATTCCATCAACTTGTTGCTCTCTGCATGGGGGAGAATCTGGAGAAGGAAAAAAATCATGAGAAAAATCTGAGACAGAAACATCAACCTTCATATCTTGACTTGAAATTAGGCGCAGTGCTAAGAGACAGGGGTTGTTCTGTTTTTGGTTGGGATTTGGGTCTTCCATTTGTTTGGAGTTTTTAGCAGGATACAAGCTGAACACTGAGTGAGCAGAGGGATCAGGGCAAGAATTCGAATGTTCCCTTGGCTATACTGTCTTGAATTGGCAGCAGGGAAAAAGATTGGTGTTTTCTTTATGGTTTCTAGGCTTAATTAATTTGCCAGTTGTGGCAGTATGTCCCTGAAGTGGTAAAGTCTGCTGGGGGAGAAGAAGGCACAGAAAGAAATGTGAGATTGCCTTCTTTAAAATGAGGGAGAAGGAGGAGGGATTAGCAGAGCCCAGAACTATAGGTGCTGGTTATACGTGCAGGGGAAAATCTTGCCCTCACGCCCTGCCTTGAGACCAAACCATCCCACTGTCGGGCATCCT
>NW_020955467.1:981310-987101 GCF_003031625.1 Empidonax traillii | reverse complement strand
GAGTCTAAGGACTGAAGTAATGGGTGTGCCATGGGCAGAGACAACTGAAGTTCAACAGCAGCACTGTGTGGAAAACCACACTCAGTACCTGCTTTGTTTGTTGTCAAAAGTCCCATGAAGTACCTGTCATCTTTGGGTTTAAATGACAACTACACGAGTGAGATAAGAGTAATACTAAACCTGGAGTGGGTAATTTCTGCCACTGACCAGTGAAAGATGTGTATTTCCCCTTCTCCTTGTCTCTCTCAGAATCAAATAACAGGTGTACTTCTGCTGGCAACCCTCCCTCCCAAGGGCACAACTATATATTCCTTAGGACATCCAGAGGAATACAAGCAGCAAGAGGACATGTGCTGTAACGGAGAGTGTGTATGCAAAGCAAGGTGCGCTGACCCTCACCTTGGGAAGTTAGAAAAGGAAAACATGGGCAGTCCACTCTCAGCTGTCACTGATGGGAAATCGATTCCATGCCAGCATGGTCAAAGAAGAAAAGTAGTTGTTCCAAAAAACAAGGAGTCAGTTGTCATCTTTTGAAGCTGCTGTTCCTACCAAGAGCACACACTGCACAAGAGAGAAACACAAGTCCTTTCAGCAGCAGCCCTCCCTATGCCACGACCTGGCTCTGCTCAGAGGAGGAAAGGAAAAACCCAAGAAGAGTGAGAGGCCTCAGGCATTGCCCACTTCTTTCACACACACAGACGGCACCATCACACACAGCTCAGTCCTCCAGGGAACCGACCACCGCGCTCACTGGTTGCTGCTCAGGACCTCAGGTGCGTTTGCCTGGTGAAAGGAGAACAATTTAATTTAAAATGTACTAATATCTCACAGCCAACTGGCTATGAAAAAGGAATGCTGTCACAGGATTTCTACCTTGTATGAGGCACTGATCAGTAAAACCAGATCCTTTTCTATTAAAAACAAAGAAAAAAACCAAAAAAACAAAAACAACAACAAAAAAACCTTAACAAAGTGGGTGCATAAAAGGATTTTCCCCTACAGCTGATACTGAATCTAAATTAAACTAAATTGTTCTCATAATTTGAAACCTCTGGTTTCTCCATAATTACAGTGTTGTGAAATGAGAAGGAACAGCTAATATATACCCACAGGGAAAAATTACGTTTAGTGACCCTATAATGATCCAGGATGCCATAAAGGAACCCACACTATTCACTAATGAATAAGGCCAGTAAGAAAGGAGGAAGCTAGACTTAATGAATGTATATAGGATTTTGATGTAGAAGCTGCAGGCAGAAGTAGCCAACAGTCATATTCCAGCAATGGTCTGAGCCATAAAACACTTCATTAGTGACAATCACCTCCTAAGAAATCCTCAGATTCTCCCCATCTGCAGGATGCTGGACAAAAAACTACTTGAAAAATATTTTGCCTTTACAGTACAATGTAAAGAGATCTTGTTAGCTATTAAAAATGAAACATTTTGCTAAAAAACTAATCTTGGCCTCATCTGATTTTAGAGTGACTGCTTCGATCTGTTTTTCCCTTGCACTGTTGAACAGTTTTTCTGTTGACCATCAAAATTAAAACAATCTCTCAGTGATACTGTATTGCCCATTTTTTGTCTGTTATTATTCTGGGCCTGTTAAGTGCTTTTAAAAAAAAAAAGTATAAGCAAACCACTAACACAGGTGATTATGGAAAATTACAGAACGTTAGAAGGAATTTCCCTTCCTACGCACAATCTTCCCATGTTTCTTTCTCCCAGTTCTTTGCTCCTTGGAGAACGAGAATAGACATATCAGCAGGTAAAGAGAAGGCAAAAATCCTTCAAAGCCCATGCTAAGGTCTTGCTCAGACAACACAGTCTTAACCCACGGCGCAGCGCATCATGGTCCAAACATGTCCAGCACGTTTACAAACACACCGTCCCTGTCTCCACAAAGCTTATCTGACAATCTCCATAGGATTCAAATCACAATTTTACGGTGGGAAGAGTTTGTCTAGTTAACACAGTGCTCTGGCTACAGCCCAGCGTGAGGGGTCCCTTTTGGGAAAGGCGAGTTCCCCTTTGCTGACGTAGTTCGCGCTAATTAAGCTGTGGCTGCACATTTGCACTGCACCAACGAAGACTTTGGTTTGTGTTCGTGCTTTGACATGCAGATATGAAAGCAGAGAATAAGCTTTAGCCTGCTCCAGCATCATTAAAGAACACATTAGTCCATACATGCAAACTCTATCCTGCCTACTTATCACTCCTACCTTACAGGATTAAATATACACTTGCCTCTAGTGTATAATTACATCTGGTATCAAAACCTGACACTGTATTTGAAAGTGCTCCATAAAACTTCATAGAAGGGTAAGCATCATAGCTGTCATTTTCTTCCGTGAGAAACCCTTCTCCTATCCCTCAGGAACTAGGCATCCCCCCGTGTTCTGTGCTGGTAGAAAAGACGAATTATTCAGAAAGTAGTATTCTAAAGATTTCTCTAAAAATTATAATCTTTAGAAAATTATTCTTGGAAAATTTGAATTCTTCATGTAGTTTTCTGTCATTACAAACAGTATCATAGGCAGTAAACAACTAGATGATTGGCATTTTGATTGTGCCTTCAGAACTCCTCACTGATAAGTAAAGAGTGTAAGACTTCCTGCACAAAAGTTTCCAGCCCTTACCTTTCTTATACTCAGAGCTAACAACAGAAGTTAATAAATATCTCAGAGACTCATTTCATCTCACACCAACCTGCTAGATGAAGAATTGTGAAGCCATTTATTCTGCAAAATCCCATTAGTTTCTGGTAAACTCTTTCAGACAAAAGGTAATTTTGAATGATTCACCTGAACAAAATAACGTGCCCACACTTTCAAAATGCCACTGCGGTGAGGTCAGGCAGAGAATGAGTCTGCCAGGGTAAATGACTGCATTTGTCTCCTGTCAGAGTCCTTCTCTTTGGGCACAGAAAGTACTTCCATAAGATTACTGGCTTGACAGAGATCAAGAAAATTGATTGATTTTTAATTTTCAGGATTTTTTCAAAAATTTAGAGTAATAGATCCTTTTAAAAAGCTTCGGATGCTCTGAGAGTACATGGGCCTGTACAAGCCTCTCATGCTCGGGGTTTCAAGATTCCATCTTGCTTATGCTTCCAAGAAGCTCTACCTTGGCTCCAACTGGGACACCAGCAAGCTTCCTCATCACTTCAGGAACATTCTCTAGGGAACGACAACCTTTCTTGTCTGATCTGATGTGCTAGTCCCAAATCTAGCACTGAGGAAACTCGAATTAACACTCAGCTACTGCATGGCTGACACTGTAGTGTGGCTGTGCATAAGGTGATATTTCCTTGGATCCAAACCACAGGACAGAGATGATTATTGGTTATCCCCAAGCTCAGATCCTGTTTTCATTACATAACTCAAATTCTGCAAGGAAGGAACTAAGACAAGACCCATTTCTCTAAGCAGCTGCTTAAGTTATGAAAGCTGAGACTTAGTGGAACTCGAGAGAGACAGGTATCTTTTGCTCAGTCATAAACACAAGAATTAATTTTGGACAAAGGAATATAACATACAAGCAGTCAAACAAAAATGCATTGGATTGCCATTGGGAAATCTACACCATTCAGCGGGATTTTGAAATGGTTACGTCGTGGTCCTCTGTGTGAGTGGCACCAATTCAACATACTTTTCAGATGAATGACCTTTATGTGATAACCTATAATGTTAGAGCTAAATCACAGTTAAGGCTGCCATCAAAAAACATGAAGAGACAAGTGATTGTAATACCTGCATCACTTTGCATCACCCAGGAAAACTCTGATGACATGATGCAGACCCGTGCCATAATAAAACTGTTCCCACTGTCATTCACACTTTCTGTGTTGTAATGTTTTAGGGCAGAAACCTTTGTGAATGAGCATTGCCAGCAGTTTAATGGACAGCATAATTTCTTTAGATGTCATTGCATTTCCAAGCTCCTAATTAATTAAATGCAATTTTAGCTTACTTTAAAAATATATCATGAAGTGCAAAACTGAACAGTTCAGGGACACTAACCTTTTACACAAAGGTGATTATAGGATAGTATCGCAGAAAACTGAAGAAATTAACTCCTCCCAAAAGCCTAATCAAGGAGGGCCAGTTAAACCTTTCAAGGAGCATTTGAGTGGTCTTTGGAGGAAGATCCAACTCCACTGCTCTTCCCTTTTTCAAGGGATAGAACCCTTCTGTCTTTCCTTGGGTGAAGTATACGTCAATTTGCAGATTCTCCTTAGAACAGCAAGATCCAGTCCTCGAGGCTTCCCTTGATCAGCTTGTTTTTGCAACCTGAAGGAACCAAAGATTAATGCAATAAACTGAAGCACAGAATCATGGAACGGCTGGGATTGGAAGGAACCTTTAAAAGTCATCCAGTCCAATGCTGCTCACACCAGCCCTGACAGTGAACACAATGATCGCTGCTGCCAGGAGATGGAATGGGTGAGCTGGCAGGACGGCCAGGAGGGGAGCATGGGACTCCCAGCTGATGGCAGGGGCAGAGGCTGGGACTGATGCTCCTGTGATGTCAGTGCCATGGTGATATGGAAGCGAGCCCTGGCATGGTGAGTGATGTCAGGAGAGCTGTGTTGGAGGTGGACCCACTTCCATATAATCTTGATCCGTGGACGGCCCCACCTCTCTGGGCTCCACACTAGGATCCAAACGGTACATGGGGCTGGTTGTGCCCCATCTGAAACCTCCTCCTCTGCAGTTCCTGCAGTCACACAAAGATGGGCAGCTGCACCTTTTGGTCTTGGACCTCTTGGTTTCAGGCACCCTTGGAACCTGAGGGCCCAAACTCAGCCAACTGCCTTGCTCCCTGTACTTTTAGAGCCCAGAACAAATGGCAGCAAGATGGCTTTTGACATCAGGAAACCACTGTTATGGGGATGCATGTGGCAAAATATGGCTGTTTGGGGACTGTGACCTGAAAGAAGGGGAAGAGTTAGAGGGGTGAGGGCTCCATCCCTGAAGATTGCACTTCTGTGCCCTTCTGCTGCCCTTTCTTGTGCCTGGGCTCCAGCCCCTTCCTCACCCTGTGCCTGGATTCCCCTGGACAAGATGGTGGCAAGGGTGTTGCAGCAGGGTCAGGGATCCCCTCAAAGGCATTGAAATAGACTTAGTACAGCCCTCTAAAAGTGTATTTGGCCCTCTGTGCCCAGACGTGCACATGATTTAACACCAGCAGTCATAACAAGAGAAGGACCTTCCAAACTACTGCCTACAGATGTCAGGACTATCGCATCTGCCCTCCAAAAGTGGTTGTGCCTGTTTCTGTTCAAGACAAATTGGAAAACAGAGCTAGGAAATACACTTTAACTGTAACAAACAAGGTGTTGCACAAGTCTTTTCGCTTCAGGCGGCATGACAGCAGCAGGACAAACATGTCAAGCCTAGCTTTCAATTATCTATCCATTTCCTTTCCTTACCTCATGGGAAAGGTCACCTGAAACACCCTAGGCTGACACTCTTGCAGATTGGTCCTGCTACTGCTAAACAACACCTCCACACCCCCAACTGTCTAGTAGCTTTTTCATGTGTCAAAAACTAGTCTTGCTGTGCTGAGAGCTTACTGTCTTCATATTAAACTACAGCAAAATGTAATCACAGCACAGAGCTGGCAGAGTGTCTGTTCTGACAGCCAGCTGCTTACCAGAACATCACTGCAAGATGTGCACAGCCATCCAGTTTTGAGTTCTATCTTACTGCACTCACCCAGAACTTTCTCTGAAACCAGCTTAAGTTCAACTACTCGCCCACTTATTGATGAGGAAGAAAGTGGATA